>NC_090746.1:60208659-60226159 GCF_036898095.1 Palaemon carinicauda | reverse complement strand
TATATTAGGGTGTTTCTGTACTAATCCTGTAACCAGAGTATCTGGTTTCAGGTTTGTGCAGAACATCAGAGTAATTAGTCTGGGGTCTGTATCTTCCTGGCATAGAGAATGAGATTACTTTGCTAGGTTAGGTACAGACATAGGAGGCTTAGCCTCCCTAGACCACATCCGAAGGTTTCTGTACGAGATTATTCCTTCATCTAGTGATCTAGCAGACTAGTCCAGTGTTGTTGTTCTCGGATTGAAGGATAAGATTCTCCATTTTCTAGTGAATAGCAATATCAAACTTTGTTTTGGTATTGATGGAGGTGGCAAGTGTTCCTGACCTCCCTCTCCTAGATAAACCCTAGGCTAGGATGAGCTTTCTTGGCCGTTGGGGTAAATCTCATACTAGAGCAAAGTTTGCAGGACCCTCTTTCCACTTTCCACCCTATCCTTAGTAATAGCCAAGCTATTACAACTCTTGGCCGTCGTTCTACATTTGTACCTAGAGTAGGTTAGGATATGGAACTGGCTCAGTCCTCTGCCGGCCGGCAAGATCGTGCCGGCCGGCAGAGGCCTAACTTCTGTAGAGTGTTCGCCAGACCTCCCTTGGTCTTACATCCATGTCTGTCAGTAGAGCCCGGCAGGCGATGGATAGAAGGAAGCCTGAATATTACATTCTCCCCTTCCTTATGTCCACTCTTTCTGGATGGAAGGCTGTGTGGCAGTGCTGCCTTATATCCTTACATTCATTCTGTTTTTTGTTAGTGTATTGTACCCCTAGCCCGTCTGCCGGCTTGAATACCCGGCAGCCGGGCGGGTGGAAGTTCTCTGGTTCTTTTTTACTGCCAGCTGGCATAGGTAGCCTACCATTGCCAGCCGAGAACAGAAGTACATCATAAGATCTGCTGGCTGCTACGATTAGCGGCCGGCAGCCGGGTGCTGTTGTTTTTGGTTGCCGGCCAGCGCGCACACTGAACCAGCGATCTACCGCCCAGTAGTCTGAAGGTAGTATACCTTTGAACTATATTAAGGTACGTGTGCCGGCCGGCAGGATATTATATTGTATACAGTAGGCAGTATTTTTACAGTATAGTAAATACTGCATGGAGAAAACTATAGTATGGAATATATTGTAACACTAAGTTCTTCCAACATACTTGGTGTTGCCTTGTGCAGCCTTTTGTTGAGACCGTACAGAATAAAGAAAGTGAGCTCTTTCTTTATTAATTATCCAGTATATTAGAATTCTTTATAATGGTGTGAGCTACACCTAAATTTTCCTCTGGAAAATATGATGAAGGTTATTCTAGAATGAAACTTAACCTTAGTTTTATTATCTGGAAGGTTACAGCAATTGGCTGGGCAGGAAATACAAGTATGTGTCTTTCCTTCTTTCCTTTCTAGCTTGAATGTTATAAGCTATATATATTAATATTAGTTATCCAGTGATATATCTTCACTTGATACTCATGGAATTTCTTCTCTTTACAGGAGGACCATCCGTAGTGCGGGAGCATGTTTTGCAACGTCCGCAGCAAGAACTTCTGTGCACATGAGTTGTGCAGGAGGCACGCAGCATGCGCAGTCTCCAAAGGTGATCTCCGGTATTGGGACCCTCAGGTATGTACTATATGTTCTAACCTGATTACCGAGGCATTTGACACCCCTAAGTCGGCGGAGTCAAGGGACGCAGCTAGGGAAAAGTTACGAACCTGGGTGAGGGGTTTTCAGAAGAATACTTCAGGCCCCTATCTTCTAAGTGAGAAGATGAGGGCTTACCTTTTTCCTAAGGCATCGGCAGGATGCAGTGATTCCTCAGCCTCATGCAGAGACCCCGATAGTTCTGATTCCGGTAAATTCTGAAGTCTCGGACGCCCTACAAGACATCCAACTGGACGATAGGATGTCTGAGGTGTCCGATTACACCGAAAAGGACCTTCTGGCAGAAGGACAAGAAGAGGAGCTGACCCAGGCTCCTGATACTGAGGAAGAAGAAATTGACGAGGTGTCGGTTACATCGGTTCCGGCCCCTGAACCTGTTCCCTCAACATCGTATGCTATCCCAGATGAACTGGGAAGGACTCTTTCTTCCATCGTTGAAATGATTCAACAGATGCAGAAGAAGAATGATGAAAAGGAAGCTGCAATGAAGTTGGAGATGCGTAGACTTGCAGCGTCACATGGCCCCCAGAAGAAGCTCAACGTGAAGGATCTTCCTTTGTGCTCGGATGCCAATCCTTGGAGGTATGCTGAGCACATGCTTATGACAACTGGGAAGATTGTCATATCGGAGAAGTTGGGTTCAGTTCCCTTTGAAGAAGTGGAATTCTGGCCCAACAAGGAGTCTTACCCAGACTGCTATGTCCGTCTTAGGAAGGAGCCAGCCTCAAAGGAAGAGACGGAGCCGAAAGAGGTCATAGTTTTTGACCATAGTAAGGCACAGGCCTCACTGACAAGCTCGATGAAAGAGAGGGGCTTCACAAACTCAAAGATACCAGCTTTGAATAAGAAGCATCCTTCCTTTGTGGCTTCTCCTACCAGAGACTTTCCCTTTATGGAGAAGGGTTATAAGGCTGCCTTGTAGGCGGTTGAGGCAGGGAAACTATGTCCCTCCTTGGAGGAATGCAAGCCGTTGTCCCTGACCATACCCATCGACCAGAAAGACTGGAAGGACGTTCACCTTACCTTCTCAGTCGGGAAGTTGGAGGTTGATATTGTCGGACGTCAGTTCGGTGAGGACCTTCCAAAGCTGTCAGATTTTCTCTTGCGCAGGGAGCAAGAGACAAAAGAGAGACTTGCTGCATCGATGTCCTTACAGACGACTCTGGAGATGATGGCAAGCGACCCCAAGATCCAAGACATGTTCATGGTAGTGGCCAAAACCCATCTGGCCACAGTGACAAAGGATCTCTACAGTTTTATCAAAGCTAAGAGAGCTTGTAGAGAGTTCGTGTACGCCTCGGCTGCAGTGAAGCACGAACCGAGGAAACTGATTTCCTCTTGTATATGGGGTAAGGACCTCTTTCCTAATGAAGTGGTCAAAGAGGTAGTGGATAAGGTCGCCACGGAGAATAGGAACCTTCTCCAGAAGTGGGGCCTAACTCTTAAGAGAAAGTCTTCCCCCGGATGAGGGTCCCCAACCTAAGAGGAAGACAAAGAAGCCTAGATTATCCTCTCGGCCAGCCAAGCCTTATAGACAGCAGCAGCAACAACTTCCGGCGACCGCGGTGCCTCAGATGGTGGCACAATCTCCAACAACGTACCAATTGCTATCTCAAGTGGTGACGACTCAGTCACCTGCGTTCAACTCAGCGTTTGAAAGGCAGACAACTACCTTTCGCCCAAGAGCTAGAGGAACAGCCAGAGGTTTCTCTAGACGCCATCCAAGAGGAAGGGGATTCAGGGGCGGACGCGGTCAAGGAGGCAAGTCCTCAGGTCCACCACAGCAGAATTGAGATGCTTCCTGTAGGAGGGAGACTTCATCTATTTCGGGATCGTTGGACCTTCGATTCCTGAGCCCACAGCCTAATCAAGAATGGACTGGGTTGGAGCTGGTACAGCACTCCACCTCCGTTCCCACAGTTCTTCCAACACTCTACCCCCGTTCTGGAAGAATATGTTCGAGAACTCTTGGAGAAAAGAGTAATCCGAAGGGTAAAGTCCATCAAATTCCAAAGAAGGCTGTTTTGTGTTCCGAAGGACTCAGAAAAACTCAGAGTCATTCTGGGCTTGTCGCCACTCAACAAGTTCATAGTAAACTACAAGTTCAGGATGCTGACACTTCAACACATAAGGACCCTACTGCCCAAACAGGCATACACCGTCTCTATAGACTTGTCAGACGCTTATTGGTACGTTCCAATCAGTTGTCACCTCTCCTCCTACCTAGGGTTCAAGCTACAACGAAGACTTTATGCCTTCAGAGCCATGTCATTCGGGCTAAACATAGCCCCAAGGATTTTCACGAAGCTTGCGAACGCAGCTGTCCAGTAATTACGCCTAAAGGGAATCCATGTAGTGGCTTAGTTGGACGACTGGCCGGTGTGGGCAGCATCCAGGACAGAATGCATGCAAGCCTCCAAAAAGATGATCCAGTTCCTGGAACATCTAAGATTCAAGATCAACATTAAAAAGTCTCGACTTTCTCCATCTCAAAAGTTTCAGTGGTTGGGAATCCACTGGAACTTACAGTCACACTAGCTTTCCATTCCTGTGAAGAAGAGGAAAGAAAGAGCAGGTTCTGTCAAGAGACTACTAGAATCCAAAGGGATATCAAGACGCGAACAGGAGAGATTGCTGGGCTCTCTACAGTTTGCCTCAGTAACAGACCCTGTGCTAAGACCACAGCACAATAGCTTTCTCATAGTCTATAAATGCCATACATAGTGGTTTGTCATACGATTTTTTTCATTAATTGGGTAATTTCAGGGGGATGGTCAGTTGTTGGATACCACTTCTAAATCCTGCCTTCTCTGTTTGTTGTTTAATGTGTAGCTATCTATCTGTCTAATATGATCTTTGTGCATATTTTATACATTGCATATTATATGCTTCTTCCTTTCTTTAGTGTTTCGTCAATATTTGCTTGAGAGTGTTTACGAATGTCTTGATTTTTTAGTTTGTTTATTGTTCTGGATAGTTCTGCAATTTCTATTTCATCTCTCTTCGATTTTACCCCCATTAAATCCGCCAATGAAGTTGGAAAGAGTTATGTTTTTCCCCTTTGTGTGTTTCTGTGTGTGTGTTTGTTTGTGAACAGCTTCCTGGCACAATTTTGAGCTTAGAGTAATGAAATTTGCAGGGATTAACTGTTGTGAAAAATACTGGAAATAATTAAATATTGAAAGGTAAGGGTCAAGGGTCAAGGTCACGGTCAAGCAAAATGTCCAATTCACATAATCAATCATACGTTTGGACATTGTTGTCACAGAAACTTCATACTTGGTCTATATTTGAGTGTTTGAAAATCCACCCCAATTAATACATGTTAAAGTAAATTGTCAAGGTCAATGTCGAGAAAAAGTTCGAGAAATAAGTTGCCACAGCAGTGGTCTGCGCTCTGCTGAATGCCCCTCAAGTTTCCAGTCTTTTCTTTGTTAAGTTTTTGATCTTTTACGATAGTTTTCCGTGATTTTGTTTACGAATCTTTCCACTTATCTTTTGTGCTGATTCCAATAAAAATTTTCCTGTTATAAGATATAATATTTATATATATATATATATATATATATAAATATATATATATATATATATATATATATATATATATATATATATATATATATATTGTAGCTATATATGCATATATATATATGTATATATATATATATATATAAATATATATATATATATATGCATATATATATGAATGTATATATAAATATATATATATGTGTGTATATATATATATATATATATATATATATATATATATATATATATATATAAGTATATATATATATGTATATATATATATATGTGATGTATATATATGCATATATATACATATATATACATATATATGCATATATGTATGTATATATATATGCATATATATATATATATATATATATATATATATATATATATATATATTCACAGTATCCAACAAATTTTGTAGATTTCAGAAAAAAGCCCTCAGAAGAATACTGGAAATTAATGGCAGGACTGAATTCGAAATGAAACTATAAGAGAGGTTAATCAAGTGCCATATGTTGATGAGATCATGGTGACAGGTAGATGGAGATGGTTTGAGCATGTTCTTTGTACTTCCCAAGAGACATTGGTTCACCAAATTTTTAACTGGCCTCTACATGACATGAGAAGAATAGAAAACCCGGGCCTATATGGCTGAGGAATGTTAAGCAGGAAGTAGATGATGATGAATGTAAAAGCTCTAGATATATGTGTGAAATATAACCGAGGCCCTTTGCGTCAATTAGTCCAGCAGCAGAGTGACTTAGGTGTGTTATGGCGTATATACAACGTTTTATTGGTGATTCTGGTAGATCAGACTGCACATAACCCAAATCTGCGTAATGCCAATCTGTCATCCTTTAGCCATTTTTTCTACAGGCAAAATTTAAAATGGCCACCACCGAAATCTTCAAAACCCAATAGGCCAGTCATTTTATGGATATACCCACCACAAATTGCAATAGTAATGAAACTTGGCATTTTTGCATCTTTTGACCCATGTAATAACATAGTAAAAGTCAAGGAAATTCGAGGCATTGGAACACACTCATTTCGAGCAACCACTTTTTGAAAGTTATGCACGAAAATACGCTAATAGAAATGGCATAACATTTTTTGTTATAACAGTGCTTTTGTTATTTCTTTCACATTTTTCAAAAGATGTCAAACATTTTTATTATTAAATAAATAAATTGAGATAATTAACGTCTAATAGCCTTGTTTTTTATTCTTTTTAGGTTAACCAGTAGCATGGACGATTGCGTTTTCTGCAGCGAGTCTCTCGGCAACGGCGAACAAACCACGAAATTAGGTGCCAAGGGGTGTGATGGAATAAACAAGGCAAATGACCTACGGCAGGCTGATATCAGTGTCGCACCTGGACAAGTTGTACACACCAGATGCAGGAAGGACTTCTGCTCCCAACTGTCTATTGAGCGAGACATCAGAAAATGCGGATATGACTGTACTGTTGGTTTCAGCGGCACTGTGCGTGCGCGTCGATCTGCCAGTTCTGCGTTTCACTACAGCGAACACTGTTTGTTCTGTGGAACACCAGACAAGTACCAGGGCAGACAAAAAACGTATAAACTTATACCAGTCCGAACAATGGACTTCCAGAGGAAGGTTACAGAGAGCTGTGTTGAACGCAATGATGCATGGTCAGAGACAGTAAAGGCTCGAGTAGAATTCGTCCAGGACTTGCATGCCGCTGACGCAGTCTATCACAATATATGTAGCATAAACTTCAGAACTGGGAAGCAGATTCCACGCCAGTTCCTTACAGTGCCAAGCAAGCGACCTAAGTATGGTAGACCGGCTGATGACACACGGAATGATGCAGTCATAAAAGTCGCAGAGTACCTCAAAGCCAATGACGAGGAACAGACAACGATACCGGATCTCATAGGAAAAATGGGAGAATTTCTTCTTGGAACTGATTGCACACCTTATGGATTCACCTAAATGAAGGAATGTATCCAAAAGCACTTTGGTCAGGATATCACCATCGCAGAAATAAATGGCAAAGAGAATGTTGTGACCTTTCGCCACAGGGCCTCTGCGATCATTCACGAATTCTATCAAAGGCCAAAGGAGACATCATATGAAGCTGAGAAGATGAGACTGATTAAGACGGCAGCAAAACTGATCAAAAGTGATGTGAAATCCGTACAACAGTCGATAGATATGTACCCATGTACAACTGAAATGTCCTCAACAGAAGAAGCCATGTCGTTCCTACCTGAATCACTAAAACTCCTTCTTCAAACACACTTTGTGGGCTGAGATGCTGATAGAAAAAGTCGGTTCTCTAGGGCAAGCTATCATGCAGGCAATTCGGCCCCGAGTGCTGCTGGCACCCTTACAGATAGGACTGGGTGTACAGATGCACCATCATTTTTCATCAAAGTTCTTGATCGACACGCTGCATGCCCACGGATATTGCAGTTCTTATCGTGAGATACAAAGGTATGAACGGAGTGCAGCAGTTATACTAGGGACAGACATACCAAACTACCGGCCAGAGCAGTTCATCCAATATATGGCGGACAATGTCGATCACAACATCCGTACAATAGATGGCCTCAACACATTCCACGGGATGGGAATGATTGCGTCTGTCACTCCAGGTACCAGGACATCAACAAGAGTGCCACGTGTGTCTGTGACACTGAAGGATGTTGTAGCTGTGGGCCGAATAAACATCCGACATCTGACAACACCTTGCGATGGGCTAGATACTCTGAGGTATGAGGTTCTACAAGATGAGATGGAAAAGGACAGATCTACCAACCTTGACCTCCTCTGGAAGCTGTCCCTCACATTACGCTCACCACGACCAGCATGGTCTGGCATGATGCAAGCCGTGCACACGGGTGTACATCCAGGTCAGTCTACAGTCTTCCTGCTTCCCATGATCGACATGAACAGCAGTGATCCAACTTGCATCTATTCAACATTGACATTTCTATCTGAGCACGCCAAACAGTACAACGCAAAGGTCATCATCACATTTGACCAACCACTTTGGTGGAAGGCACTTACCATCATCAAAAGTCAATCGGAGGGCAGTGACTTGCGTAAGATTGTACTGCGCATGGGGGGCTTCCACACGTTGATGAGCTTCTTGGGGAGTATTGGAAATATCATGTCAGGATCTGGACTGCGCTCTGTTCTGGAACTGGTGTATGCCGAGAACACTGTAATGCACATGCTGTCTGGCAAGGCATATGACCGAGCTATCCGTGGGCATCTCTTGGTTGATGCAGCACTGAACACTCTCCTCGCAGAAAGGATACTTGGTACGCTAGTGCCTACTTGTTCGCAGGCTAAGAATGATGGTCCTCAGGGTATTGTAGAAGATGACGAACCAAGTGAAGACGAGATAATGCAAAGCATAGATGATGCACAGGCAGCCATAGATCCACATGATACCGAGTCAGGGTCGCAAAGTGTGGGAACTGGACCAATAGACCTGTGTGAGCTGCGAGACCTGTATGATTCATTGATGAAGGGTGAGTGTTCTACTGAAGATATCCTTTCAGCCCCGGTTCTGGACTCTGTTCGTGACATCATGAATGTTGCCCGACAATCGATGAAGGATCTACGTACTGCACAGCTATGGCTGCAATACATGGACATGATTGACATATTAAGGACATTCCTAAGGTCGGAACGCACTGGTGACTGGCGTCTGCACGTGCACGCTTTGCACGACATGTTGCCCTACCTGGCAGCTGCAGGCCACAATCTCTACACCAAATCTATTTACGTCTACCTGCAGCGACTGGCACAACTGTCTATTCAGCACCCCGAGGTCCACCACCAGTTCCAGAATGGATATCACGTAGTGCGGCGCTCAGATTGGTACTGGGCCGGCTTGTCCACAGATCTTCTGATCGAGCAAGTGCTCATGAGAAGTGTGAAAACCACAGGGGGACTGACAAGGGGCCATGGCATGAGCGAGTCGCAAAGGATCACGTGGCTGCTGTCCACCCCCATATGTGCAGAGGTCAACATGGCCTTGCAAGACTACACATCAGTGCCGTATGGGACCAGTGACCAGCACAAAGAACAAAGAGCAGCTCGACAAGCACGGGACACAGATGACACGCACAAACTCATTGGCTACCTGTCATCAAAGGATCCCTTTGGAAACGATCCAACTCTGCAAAGCATTGACACTGGCATCACAGCTGGAGATTCGGTCAATGCTGACCAAGCAGCGTCAGTGGGCAAGAAGATCTTAGATGGAATGGTTGGCAAAAAGGTTCTTGATCACACGTTCAAGAAAAAAAATCAGGTTGTGACTTTAGACACACGTTCATCAGTGAAAAATGGCAAAGAATCTGTTCTGATAGATCCACAACTGTTGTTCCAACGTCTGAGTACGGCAGGATCACGCTGTGATGACCTCACTGATGTCTTCAAGTACGAACTATGCAGTTACCCACCAGCACTGTTTCAGACCATTGATATCCTGCTTGAGGCCGACAAGCCAGCGCTAGCCGAGGCCATTTGAAAACAACTCCCCTTTACCGTTCGCAACACTGTACTGCCACAGAATGTGCAATATGTTCTGGATGGTGGGGCATTGCTACACATAATTCCTTGGAATTTTGGCGAGACCTATGAAGGAATCTCCAGTCACTACATACGATATGTTGGAGACAGGTATGGTAAAGCTGTCATAGTGTTTGATGGATATGTGAGCGCACCCTCCACCAAAGATGTAGCGCACAGCAGGCGCGTTCGATCTCACAGCAGTCCCCTTGTCAACTTCACAAAGGACATGGTATGTACTATGAAGAAAGATGACTTCCTTGCCACCCAAACAAATAAACAAAGCTTCATCAATCTACTGAGTGATGACCTTCAACGGCAGCACAACGATGTTCTTCATGCCAGGGATGATGCAGATGTCCTCATAGTGGAGACAGCCATTGCATGTGCAAACACCAAGGACACCGTGGTAGTTGGCGATGACACCGATCTTCTTGTTCTCCTATGTAGTCGTGCAGGGCCCACATCACACAACCTGTTCTTCCGACCTGACCCTAAGCTGACGTCAAGGAGGCAAGCAAGATGTTGGAATATCGAGCAAGTGCAAAAGACACTTGGACGCCATGTGTGTGACAAGCTCCTTATGGCACATGGACTCCTGGGTTGTGATTGGCAAATCAGCAGCTTTGAAGAAGCTGAACTCCAGTGCGTATTTCTCTGAGCTTTTGGCAACGTTCAACACTCCTAGAGCGTCGAAAGAGGATGTCATGACAGCTGGAGAGAATGCCGTGGTTTGTTGTACAATGGCCAGCCCGGGGAAACACTGGACATACTAAGGCTTCAGCGCTTCTGCCAGAAGGTTTCAACAAGCACTGTCAGAGTTGACCCTCGTACCCTGCCCCCTACATCAGCATCTGCAAAGCAACATTGCTTACGGGTGTATGTTCAGGTTCAGCAGTGGCAAGGAGTTGGCATGGATGCCAATGGTTGGGGATGGGCTATCCGTGATGAGAGAATGGTTCCCGTTATGACCGAGATGAAGCCTGCTCCAGATTACCTGCTAGATGCCATCCACTGTGGCTGCAATACAGACTGCAGCACCCGACGATGCAGCTGTCGCAAGTACAACCTGGAATGCTCTTCCGCCTGCAGTGAATGCAAAGGACTTCACTGTTCTAATGTGACCTTGCCAGAACCAGAAAGTGATCCAGAAGAAGAATGCGCTCTTGCTGGTCCTGAAGATGAATAAACATTTGTCAGTGTGGTCTGGTACATGGAGATGTCTTGGCAACATGATTAGACTTGACTCTCAGTTCATTCAACTCTTGATCCTTGGTCATGGTCATCTTATGTTAGCTAAGGTGAGTGCCGGTGTCGTAATGTAACATGTATACAGTTGTTTGTCTAGACTAGAATATACACTGAAAATTTTATGCAGATTTATTTTCTTCAAACCTTCTCTTAATGATTGCAAAATTTGGAAATGTTCCAATGCTTCGATTTTCCTTGATTTTTAGTATGTCATTCTCCACTAAATTTGACATTGAAAAATGCATGTTTCATTACTATTGCAATTTGTGGTGGGTTCAACCCAAAAATGACGTAGAATGACTGGCCTAAATTTTAGCCTATAGATTTGCCAAAAATTGATATAGAGATCTAATTTAGGTGTCTAGTCATATGTTTTAAGGGTCTGGGAATCCATTAGAACACACCAATAAGCTCTATCTCCCCTTTGGTGTCTTTTCACCACCTCTCATTTTTGGAAGGGCATATTTTGACATATGTGACACACATGTAGGACTATATGATGTGTATACAGTATATTGAAATGAGTTGGACCTTAACAATAACAATGTGTGATCGGTCTTAGTATAAGCACAGCATAATTGTTTTCTTTTTCATAACCTGTCATTTCCCATACCAACATCAACAAATGCTCACCCAATACTGTCGTATATACCAATACAGGTAAAAATGTATAGTAAATTAGTTGCTATGATAGTCATGATTTGTGTTTCTTTCACACATAACGACTCATTGTTATCTTCTACATACACCTCTAACATTCTGCTATATTGCATCATTGTTGAGAACCCAACAACATAAGGAGGCAAGCTGCCAACACAAATTGGACCTTTATACGCCCCTTCCTACTCAAAACGTCGTCTTGAATGTAATGGAGAACAAAGTGCAGCTGATCAAGTTGATTTGCACTTATAGTGTATCAAGGACCATGCAGTACTGCTAGTCGAGAAGCAACTGGTCTTACCTGGGGAAGATGCAACTCCTGTTGAAGTGTCCAATAGAAAGGTGACAGTGCTATGTGACCTCTGCACTACCCATGGGGATTGATGTTGTGATTGTCCAACAAATGGTTCACATAGTTTTGATAGAAGCTCAAAGTATTTTAGTCATTTCTGGCGACACTGATATGTTTGTGTTGTTGCTTCATTTCAGAATCGCTCACCTGTGATCTTGTTATGGTAGGAACCAGTCATGGCAGGGCATCAGTTAATATGAGGGCAGACTTTGTCTTCGAGATCCTGATAGCACATAATTATCATCTCAGGGTGTAACACTGTTTCCTACCTGTGGAGGACAGGCAAAGGTACGGTTATAAAATCCTTGACGCGGGGCTACCGGCTGAAGACCTTTGGCCACCTAGATACAAATCTATCAAACATCATCTCGGAAGTGACATCGTTCCTTGCTGCCTGTTATGGATCAAAGGTGAGAGAGACTGCATGAATTCAGTTCACTTTGATTTTATGTCACATAAGATGACAATCAAAATTTCACTGCAGCCCCACAGCTCAAGACCTACCACCAATCACTGGGCTATTCACCAAGTGTGTGCACAGAGCACATATACAAGCAGCAATATGGCATGCTACACTGAAATCTGACCCACTGGTATTTGAACACTCGCGTATGAACGAAAGATGAGGCCTCCAACACGTTAGTTCCATTCTCTTTACCTCCAGATGTCACGTGTGCCTGATGAGGTACTCAAGCTGATCAGGTGTGGCTACAGTTCAACTCAATCTTGTGCAAAAGCCAGGTGCAGTTATTCTGCAGCAAGACTGTCATGCTCAGTTTTCTGTGGATGTCACTGTGCAGAAGACTGTTGTAATGTACAAACCAAATCATCTGCCGTATCCAATGAGGATTTTGATGAAGACAAGCGACTTTTAAGATATCACAGTTCTGTTGCAGATCTTTTTGTACAAGATGATGTGTTGATGTTGATATGCGGATATGTTTGTGTATAATGTTGCCATACTTGTTTAAAATTTATTCATGAATGCCGAGGAAAGGGACAATGACAATATCCTAGAGACTGGATAATGCCCTAGACTCCTAGAGATTAACCATATATACATATGATCAGCGCTCAAGACGCCACTCCGCCCAAGGTAGGACTAGGGAGGCTGATGACTCAGGAGGTAGTCTTATAGGCTCCCCCAAACACACCCTCATGCTTAGCTCCCAAGGATGGTGAGGTTGCAGACACTACAAGAAACTATTGAGTTTGAGCAGTACTCGATCTGACGTCTAGTAGGTCGACAGGCAGGAACATTTCCAATAGGCTACCACCAGATAGTGTTGATGATGATGTGTTTGTTTGCATATAAAGTTTCTGTCCTTATTGCACCCGTAATACTTTAGTGACGGTATGTTGATATATTTGTATATACTGTTATATAGTGTAATTTTTCCATCCATAATATACCAGGTAATGTTGATATGTGAATTTATTTTGACATCTGTTTCTGTTATTGTTGTAATATGGCGTGTTAATGATATGTGCATATGCTTGCTTTCCTGGTTAGCCCAGGGCCTTGAGTGTGCGAATATGACGTTGGTTTCACCTGTTTGTTCAAACCCTAAGTAGCCATTATAATTTGCAATTTTTGGCAATGTTAACACGTGACATTTGTAATTGTAAAAATCAGAGACATTTGGAATTTGGTTCAGGCAAGAGAGAAAGAGCTTATTGGTGTGTTTTAATGGATTCCAAGATCCTTAAAACATAAGACTAGACACCAAAATCAGATCTCTATGTCAATTTTGGGGAAAGCTGTAGGTCAAAGTGGGGTTACGGTGATTTTGGTGGCAGCCATTTTTAATTTTGCCTGTAAAAAAAAAATGCTCAAGGATGACAGAGTGGCATCATGCAGATTTGGGTTCCGCATGATGTCTTCAACCAGAATCACCAAGAAAAGGTTGTATGTACGCCAAAACACACCTAAGTCCAAAATCTCTATTCTACCACCGTAGGTGGACCGTAAGTGGGGATGATGATGATGATGATGATATATACAGTATATATATATATATATACATATATATATACATATATATATATATATATATATATATATATATATATTTATATATATTTATATATATATATATATATCTATATATATACACACATATATATATATATATATATATATATATATATATATATATATATATAAAATTATCATCATCTTATTCATCATTATCATCATCATGTCCTCCTACGCCTATTGACGCAATGGGCCTCGGTTAGATTTAGCCAGTCGTCTCTATCCTGAGCTTTTAATTCAATACTTCTCCATTCATCATCTCTTACTTTGCTCTTCTTAGTCTTCAGCCATGTAGGTCAGACTCTTTCAACTCTTCTAGTGCTGTGTGGAGCCCAGCTGAATATTTGGTGAACTAATCTATCTAGGGGAGTGCAAAAGGCTTGCCCAAACCATCTCCATCTACCCCTCATCATGATCTCCACATATGGCACTCGAGTGATCTCTTATAGTTTCATTTCTAATCCTGTCCTACCATTTAACTCCCAATATCCTTCTGAGGGCTATGTTCTCAAATCTACTAAATCTATTTGAGATTGTTTTATTTGTATACCATGATTCATGTCCATAGAGTAACACTGATCTCACTAAACTGATATATATTCTAATTTTTATATGTAATTTCAGGCGATTTGATTTCCAAATTTTACTTAATCTAGCTATTGTCTGATTTGCTTTTTTTCAATCTTTCACTTAACTCTAATTCTAAAGACCCTGTATTGGAGATCTTATTTCCTAAATACTTGAATGATTCTATCTCGTTAATCCTTTCTCCTTCCAATGACATTTCATCTTCCATTGCATACTCCATTCTCATCATCTCTGTCTTACTTCTGTTTATATTCAGCCCAACCTCGTGTGATATTTCATGCATTCTGGTAAGCAAGCATTGCAAATCCTGTTGTGTTCTGCTAACAAGGACAGCATCATCAGTATACTCTAGGTCTGCTAAATTCCTATCACCAATCCTTCTCCACCATCTCTGACTGTTCTACGCATTACAAAATCCATGAGGAGGATAAACAACATAGGTGACAACATATTCCCTTGGAGTACTCCACTGTTCACTGAAAATTCATTTGATAAGTCTCCATTAACATTATCTTTGCATTTGCTATGCTCATTAACGGACTTAATCAAATTTACATATTTAAGATTTCCTTGATAACGAAGGGGACTCCATAAAATTGGCTGGTGCACACTATCAAAGGCTTTTTCATAGTCCACAAATGCCATCAAAAGGGGATTTCCATATTCTAAGCATTGCTGTAGAACATGTCTGAAAATGAAAATTTGGTCAGAGCAACTTCTATCTTTTCTAAATCCTGCTTGTTCATCTTTCAGCTTTTCATCAATCTTTCTCTCCAGTCTCTTAAGAATAAGCATAGTATATATTTTCATAACAACTGACATGAATTTTATGCCTCTGTAATTATTGCAATCAGTCAGGTCTGGGAGTCACTTCATTTTTGGCCAGTATCATTTTGGCAGTTATTCCATTGTATCCAGGGGCTTTCCATCTCTTTAGTGTTTTGAGGATAGCTTCAACTTCAAACACACTGAATTCATTCATGGGCACATCAAGGTCTTCTTCAATTTCAGGTATATCAATCAAATTATTCCCTTTATATCTCCTATTCATAACATCACTAAAATATTCCATCCAACGTTGCCTTTCTTGATCTTCGGTTGTAATAACAGATCCATCTCCCTTTTTGATGGGTATATGCTTCTTCTTTTTTGCCCCCAGAGCCACTTCCTGAATTCATAGCTTTGTCTGCCTCATCTGCTTTACTGTCTAAATATTCTCTCCAGTCATTCTTTGCTTTTCTTTTGACCTCACTATCAATACTGAAGTACTTAGCATGCTCTACCTTGTAATTTTCAGTACTTCCTCGAAAACATTCAACTATTAATTTCTATTTTTGTCTCCTTTTTATAGTATCCCAAGTATCATTTGATATCCATGGCTTTCTCCTTGTTACCGTGTGTCCCAAAACTTCACTACCAACTGACTGATATATATTCTTTATATCACACCATCCTTCATTAATTGACTGTTGTTCGTCTCTTAAATCTTCAAAGACTGCAAATTTATTCCTACATTCAATTGCAAATGTTTCTCTGTGCTCTTCTTCTTAAACTTTAGTTGTATCAAACCTATATATTATATCTACCTTTCTGTTGGGTTCTTTCAGTTTTAATTTCAGTGTGGCAATGAGGAGCTGGTGATCTCTACCAATATCTGCACCTCTATAGATTCTTACATTTCGCAGAGTCCTCCTTCGCTCTTTATTAATGGCAATGTGATCTATTTGATTTTTGTAATTGCCACACAGTGAAGTCCATGTATACTTCTGCATGTTCTTGTGTTGAAAAAGAATACCTCCAATAACAAGATTGTTTGCTGAACAGAAACTTATGAAATGTGCTCCATTTTCATTTGCTACTTCGCCAAGACCCTCGACATCTATCACATTCTCTATCCCTTGATTCTTCCTTCCAACTTTAGCATTGAAGTCGCCAATCACAAATTTCAAATCTCTCTCTGGGATCTCTTCTATTAAACTCTGCAGTTCTTCATAGTATTCATCTTTCCTTTCTTCATGGGAATCATTTGTTAGGGAATAGCAAACTATAATACTCATGTTGCACTGCTTTGATTTGAACTTTGCTAGTAACAATCTAGTATTTAGAGCTCTCACTCGGTTAATGCCTTTTCTGCTCTTGGTGTCATCATCATTCTTACTCCTTTTCTTCCAACTCCATCTTATATTCCTGAATAGATATATATTTCCTTGGTCTAAAGTTTCCTTACCAATCCCCTTACAACGTGTTTCACTTAGGGCCAAGATATAAAAACATATTTCATAAATTCACCCTCCACTTGCTGTAACTTCCCAATCTGATTCAGGGTTCTAACTTTCCAGTTGCCCATTTTCAATTTTTCTTTAGTATTTATAAACCGGGAGATTCTTAGCATCCCACTACGCCGCAGACTGGGTTTCATTCTCTCATCTCTTCTATCCATGACTGACTAAATCCATAGACTCTATGATTCATTGGGTTGATACATCAAAGAATAGCCCGTTCCTTGTGATGCGCAGTGCCTATCTTACTAAGGCAAGTAACCTCTGCTGGTCCATACTAATTCTAGTTAGATCAACCGCCTGGCATCTGTAGTAAAAGTCGAATAGGCAGTTTGTCCATCGCCTTAAACTCCATCCGTCACCCTGCTGCCAGTAACTTCCTCGAGATTTAGAGGGCGTTTCCTCCACACCCAAAACTCTCATTACTCCAACAAGTTGCTCATCCTCTGATACGAGTATAACCGTTGGTAAACATGGATTGCTTAGATATACCGCCCAGCAAGGTGTGTTTGTATATATATATATATATATATATATATATATATATATATATATATATATATATATATATATATGTAATGAAAACTT
>NC_090746.1:60193659-60203659 GCF_036898095.1 Palaemon carinicauda | reverse complement strand
TCAGACAAGTGAAAATAGGATCCTGACAGATTGTCATCTGCTATCGTCTAATTAATTTAATAAGAAAAAGGTATTAAGGGTAACTTTACCTTTCTGTAATGGAGTGACTGATAACCGTGGGGAACGCCGTAATGCCCTTGTTGTGCTGTGTGATAGGAAGGGAAGGGCACGTACAAAGAGTCCCCTCCGAAGTGAAGAGGGTAACCCTGCGGAAGATTCAGCAGATAAATTATGACAGTATTTTTCTCTTCTTACTAATTTTCAAGTTTTTTTTTTATTTTTTCATGATAGATAGGGTAGTGTTCTTCTATTACTGGGTTTTGTATTTGCAAAAACTATTTTTTTCATAATGTTTCTGTACAACTTGACGGTTTTTATATTTTCATGATATTCATCAAATGAAGAATACCTCTTTTCTATAACAAATTTCCAAGTTTATATTCTTCTGTACCAGTTGTGAATTAAGTGAAAAGTCTAATGGATTTGAAAGCAACCCTCTGCCATAAATTCTCAATCTCTCGGCCTTCCATCTTACCAGCTGAGAATAGAGGGAGAAGTCCAGTCTGTGGAGATTGGAGACTGGAAACTGCAGACACTCCTTCTGGGCGATGCCGATTTTAGCCAGGTAGTCGTAGTACACACCCTCGCCGAAACAAGTAGCCATGGTCTGTGAACAGTTGAAGAGCAAATTTAGTAATTTGGTTATTATCTTCAAAAGAGAATTTTCTAACACATAGAATTTTAGATAACCTGTATTTAAAAAACAGTTCCAATTTGATAGTTTTAGTTTGATTTTCCGTGGATTAAGTTCTTATCAGTTTTATTCGTTGTTATTTGGAAATGCATCCATATTGTTAAACAGGGTTGGCTGTGGATACTAGTTAACGTTGGATATTTAGTACTGTTTTTTTTTTTTTCAATTTTAAAAATTTCTTTTATATTTTAAAGAAAGTGAAGATTAGGACCAGGCTGTAATTATTAATATTATTTTTAGTGATTTCGATATATTATATATATATATATATATATATATATATATATATATATATATATATATATATATATATATATAGTTGTCTATGAAAATTACATCTATTCAAAAATCTCATGATATCTTTGATATTTTCATTATAGATAATTATCTATGAAGATGGCTTTTATTCTAAAATCTCGTGAACTCCCTCTATATAATTGTCTATGAAAATTACCTCTTCCAAATTATCACAAAATATCATTAATATTAATATATATGTATATATATTATATATATATATATATATATATATATATATATAAATTATATGTATTTATAAATTACTATCTATGAAAATTACTTCCATTCCAAAATATCATGATTTATCATTAATAATTTTACTATAAATAATTATCTATGCAAATAACTTCTATTCCAAAATCTGATGAATACCTTGGTGAAGCTGTATTTCTCCAGGAAAGCTTCTTGGGCCATGGCGATGGCCGCCAGTGACAGGAGAACAATCACAGCTCGGCTCATTTTGTCTGGAAGGACACATTTGGAAAATGGTTATTTATTAGATACTAGTGTAAGCGACCCGTCAAAAAATGACGGATAAATTGCACACTCACAGATTCAACCCTTTCCATCCCCTTCCCCTTTCCTAACTTGGCTACAACCCGCAGGTTCTGCAATTTATGGGAGATTGTGGTATCCGAGTGTACCTCTCGAGGTACCCCCTCTCACTCTGGAATGACTACTCCCTCTCTTTTTCTGCTCAGCGTGACAAGAAAGAAATATATTAATAAACTGTACAGAGCCAGACATTTAGCTCTTTATTGTTTATGAGAGATTTTGATTTTGATACTGGAAATGAGCGTTTAGCATTAACTAAAGAAATCATTGTACATGGAATCAAGTCAATTTGACACGATTTTGCAGTTGAAAGTTTTCTCTGCAAGAAGAAATTATCCGACATCATGTAAAGAATAAAAAACAGATTAATATTTGATAATTAATATCAACATTGTTCTAATGGAAGAATTAACCTCAAAATTAACAGATCAAACATATTTTTATATTAGTGAATGATATAGTAAATTATAAAAAGAGCAATTTCATCCCTGAAATCCTAGAAGATTACAACAGACCTCAGGAACCTGATATGAGCAATAATATTCCTTGAAAAGAAACCAGATAAACCAAATGACAGAATAAACATTTGAAATGAGGGAACCTGCTGGTCCAATTCGATGTTGCTTACCTTGTCTTGGGTTCGGTAACTGACACTGGATGATTTCACGTTCTTCTATATATACGGATGTATGTGAAGATGATCCACGCCCTCACGCGCGTTCCGCTGAAAGACTCGGTCCAAGGGCGTGCCTTATTAAGTGAGTAATTGGTCGAATATTCTGGGTGTATAATGAGCATTTTCTCTCTCTCTCTCTCTCTCTCTCTCTCTCTCTCTCTCTCTCTCTCTCTCTCTCTCTCTCTATATATATATATATATATATATATGTATATGTGTGTGTGTACACATGTATATAAGATATATATTTGTATATTGTTTATATATCATCATCATCATCATCAGTCATAACTTGTCCATTGCAGGACAAAAGCCTCAGACATGTACATTGACATATGCATATATATACATACACAAATACTGTATATATGTTCATATGTATACATATGCATGTGTATGTATTTAAAACTCACAAGCACACTATCACTCACGCATATATATATATATATATATATATATATATATATATATATATATACATATATATATACATATATATATATATATATATATATATATATATATATATATATATATATATATATATATATATAAGAGATTTGGGTGTTTGTGTAAATTGCTGTTTCTACTTTCTCTCTAAGACCTGAATGAGAAGAAAGTCTGGCCGGTTTGAGATGAGGCAAACCCAGTTTTACAATTGTTATCAATACATTTCTTTCTATTCTTTTCTGTTTGTGGCAAAGGCAAAAGAGAAAGGGTTGATTTACCATATTTGAAACATGAATATTTTTTAATAATGTTTAAAAAAAAAATAATAATAATGATTATCACTGGATCAGACCTTTTGACATTATCATAAAAAATAGACGAACCCGGTCGTAATTCTCATACACTTTATTTTCTTGGTGTTGTTCATATATATATATATATATATATATATATATATATATATATATATATATATATATATATATATATATATATATATATACATGTATGTATGTATATAATGTAAACATGCATGTAAATACGTAAACATACATACATATTAAATTCATCACTATTACTCGTGATTTATATACATAAAAATATTAAGCCCCAAGTAATATTTATTATAGAATTTACGCAGATCCAAGGGGAGAAACCTGTCATAATAAAGTACTGTTGCCCTGGCAAGTATTCATGGTATAATCTTGAAGTAATTTGAAATTTTTATTTAGCTTTGATATATGATAGATTTAAAGTTGGAGCTGCAGATGGTTGTTAATGTCAAAGGATTTTTGGTATAGAACATGAATGGAAATTCAAATTATTGAATAACAAAATCCAAACACAATTTTCAACAGTAGTAAATGAATTATCTGTGGCATAAGTATGTCTTGTTCTTTTAAACTCTATGCTTTTTAAAAATCAATTTTTTTCTTCCAAGACTCTTGTATCAGAACAAACATCATATATATTACGGCATCTTTCATTCCCTTTTTAAGAGAAAGTGACAAAATTGGAAATGATATAAATTCTTGACCTATTGATATGGAAGGACATGGGAGTAGAAATCAAGGGGGCTGCACTCCAGCTGAGTCAGTGCCAAGAGTCATGAGGTTAGTATGTCTTGATACACTGAATTACTCCATAACTATATCGTCGTTTTGATAACAATGTTAATTCTGATTTTAATATATTGCGTGGTTTTGTCCTACAAAATATTCTCAATGAAGAGATTTAATTGTTTTTACATTTCGTGTGACTTAATCTCTCTCTCTCTCTCTCTCTCTCTCTCTCTCTCTCTCTCTCTCTCTCTCTCTCTCTCTCTCGCGCACTATAACTCAGTTGATCAAAAGGCTTTGGAGGTCTTTAGGAAACTTTAGCCTGAGATTAGAAAAGAAATTAAGGGAACTTAAGCTTTCGGAAGATTATACCAAATCACCTCACTTGTTTAAATCTTAGCTACGTGTTTAAACTCTTAAAATGCTACTTCCAGTCTGTGCTTAATTAATCTCTTTCTAAGGTTTGGAGTTCTTTCTTTTTTCGTTCTACATATTTCCTAGAAAATGCAATTTTTGGGGGGAATCAAGTAGGTAGACCTTTAGTGGTCTGTCACATATATTTTTTAACTGGTACACAAGTGAAGAATTGAATTATATATATATATATATATATATATATATATATATATATATATATATATATATATTTATATAAATATATATATATGTGTATATATATATATATATATATATATATATATATATATATATATATATATATATATATATATAGTCCTCCTATATATATTGTCCTCCACTCATGATACGTTCATCATCAATGGTTGTGCGGTGGGCAACCAAAAGAACAGTAGAGGACTTCATCTTGATCCTGCTTGCTTATTTGAATGAAAGGTTGAAGTCATGTGCTACATTCTTGGTGTTCGACAGATACTATGAGAACAGTGCAGCATAAAGAATTCAATACGCATAACGTATGCTACCAATGAGGCAAGCTGCCAACACAAATTGGACCTGTATACGCCACTTCCTACTCAAAAGGTCGTCCTGAATGTAATGGAGAACAAAGTGTAGCTGATAAAGTTGATATGCACTTATATCAAGGACCATGCAGAACTACTGGCCGAGAAGCAACTGATCTTAACTGGGGAAGAACCAACTCCTGTTGAAGTGCCCGATAGAAAGGTGACAGTGCGACATAACCTCTGCTCTACCCATGGGGATTGATATTGTGATTGTCCAGCAAATGGTTTACATAGTCTTGATAGAAGCTCAATGTATTTGAGTCATTTCTGACGACACTGATATGTTTGTGGTATTGCTGTGATCTTGTTATGTTAGGAACCAGCCATGGCAGGGCATCAGTTAATATGAGGGCTATAATCCAGAACTGTGCAGACTTTGTCTTCGAGATCCTGGCAGCACATATCATCCCTGGGTGTAACACTGTTTCGTACCTGTGGGGGACAGGCAAAGGTACGGTTGTGAAATTCTTGACAGAGGGCTACCAGCTGAAGACATTTGGCCACCTAGATACAAATCTATTAGACGTCATCTCGGAAGTGACATCGTTCCTTGCTGCCTATTATGGATCAAAGGCGAGAGAGACTGCATGAATGTTGTTCACTTTGATGATTGATCATATAAGATGACAAACAAAATCTCACTGCAACCCCAGGGCTCAAAACTTTCCACCTACCACTGGGCCATTCACCGAGTATGTGCACAGAGCACATATACAAGCAGCAATATTGCATGCTACACTGAAAGCTGACCCAATAGTTTTTGAACACCCACATATGGACGAAAGATTAGGCCTCCAACACATTAGTACCATTTCCTTAACATCCAGAAGTCACATGCGTGCCTGATGAGGTACTCAAGATGATCAGGTGTGGCTACAGTTCAACTCAATCTTGTGCAAAAGCCAGGTGCAGTTATTCTGCAGCAAGACTGTCATGCTCAGTTTTCTGTGGATATCACTGTGCAGAAGACTGTTGTAATGTACAATTCAAATTATCTGCCGTATCCAATGAGGATTTGGATGAAGACAAGCGACTTTTTAAGATATCACAGTACTGTTGCAGATGTTTTTGTACGAGATGATATGTTGATGGTGATTTGCGGATATGTTTGTGTATAATGTTGCTGTACTTGTTTAAAAGTTATTCATGAATGCCGAGGTAAGGGACAATGACAATATCCTAGAGACTGGATAATCCCCTAGACTTCTAGAGATTAAGCATATATACATATGTTCAGCGCTCAAGACCCCACTCCGCCCAAGGTAGGACTAGGGAGGCTGATGACTCAGGAGGTAGTCTTATAGGCTCCCACAAAACACACCCTCATGCTTAGCTCACAAGGATGGTGAGGTTGCAGACACTACAAGAAACTATTGAGTTTGAGCAGTACTCGATCTGACGTCTAGTAGGTCGACAGGCAGGGACATATCCAATAAGCTACCACCAGATAGTGTTGATGATGATATGTTTCTTTGCATATAAAGTTTCTGTCCTTATTGCACCCGTAAAACTTTAGTGACGGTATGTTGATATATTTGTATATACTGTTATATACTGTAATTTTTCCGTCCATAATATACCGGGCAATGTTGATAAGTGAATTTATTTTGGCATCTGTTTCTGTTATTGTTGTAATATGGCGTGTTAATGATATGTGAATATGCTTGCTTTCCTGGTTAGCTCAGGGCCTTGATTGTGCGAATATGACGTTGGGTTTCACCTGTTTGTTCAAACCCTAAGTAGCCATCATAATTTGCAATTTTTGGCAATGTTAACACGTGACATTTGTAATTGTAAAAATCAGAGACATTTGGAATTTGGTTCAGGCAAGAGAGAAAGAGCTTATTGGTGTGTTTTATTGGATTCCAAGACCCTTTAAACATATGACTAGACACTAAAATCGGATCTCTATGTTAATTTTGGGGAAAGCTATAGGTCAAAGTGGGGTTACGGTGATTTTGGTGGCAACCATTTTCAATTTTGCCTGTTTAAAAAAATGGTCAAGGATGACAGAGTGGCATCATGCAGATTTGGGTTCTGTATGATGTCTTCAACCAGAATCACCAAGGAAACGTTGTATGTACGCCAAAACACACCTAAGTCCAAAATCTCTATTCTACCACCGTAGGTGGACCGTAGGTGGGGATGATGATTATGATGATATATATATATATATATATATATATATATATATATATATATATATATAAAATTATCATCATCATCATCATATTCATCATTAACATCATCATCTCTTCCTACGCCTATTGACGCAAAGGGCCTCGGTTAGAGTTTGCCAGTCGTCTCTATCCTGAGCTTTTAATTCAATACTTCTTCATTCATCATCTCTCACTTTCCTCTTCTTAGTCTTCAGGTCAGACTCTTTCAACTCTTCTAGTGCCGTGTGGAGCCCAGCTGAATATTTGGTGAACTAATCTATCTAGGGAGTGCAAAAGGCATGCCCAAACCATCTCCATCTACCCCTCATCATGATCTCCACATACGGCACTTGAGTGATCTCTTATAGTTTCATTTCTAATCCTGTCCTACCATTTAACTCCCAATATCCTTCTGAGGGCTATGTTCTCAAATCTACTAAATCTATTTGAGATTGTTTTATTGGTGTACCATGATTCATGTCCATAGAGTAACACCGATCTCACTAAACTGATGTAAATTCTGATTTTTATATGTAATTTCAGGCGATTTGATTTCCAAATTTTACTTATCTAGCCATTGTCTGATTTGATTTTTTTCAATCTTTCACTTAACTCTAATTCTAAAGACCCTGTATTGGAGATCTTATTTCCTAAATACTTAAATGATTCCACCTCATTAATCCTTTCTCCTTCCAATGATATTTCATCTTCCATTGCATACTCCATTCTCATCATCCCTGTCTTACTTCTGTTTATATTCAGCCCAACCTCGTGAGATATTTCATGCATTCTGGTAAGCAAGCATTGCAAATCCTGTTGTGTTCTGCTAACAAGGACAACATCAGCAGCATACTCTAGGTCTGCTAAATTCCTATCACCAATCCTTCTCCACCATCTCTGACTATTCTACGCATTACAAAATCCATGAGGAGAATAAACAACGTAGGTGACAACATATTCCATTAGAGTACTCCACTGTTCACTGAAAATTCATTTGATAAGTCTCCATTAACATTATCTTTGCATTTGCTATGATCATTAACTGACTTAATCAAATTTACATATTTAAGAGGAGCCTTAATAACGAAGGACTCTCCATAAAATTGGCCGCTCCACACTATCAAAGGCTTTTTCATAGTCCGCAAATGCCATCAAATGGGGATTTCTATATTCTACGCATTGCTGTACAACATGTCTGAAAATTAAAATTTGGTCAGAGCAACTTCTATCTTTTCTAAATCTTGCTTGTTCATCTCTCAGCTTTTCATCAATCTTTCTCTACAGTCTCTTAAGAATAAGCATAGTATATATTTTCATAGCTGACATGAGTTGTATGCCTCTGTAATTATTGCAATCAGTCAGGTCTCCTTTTCTTTTTTGCTAGTTTAACCAACACTCCTAACTCCCATTCATCAGGTTTTGCCTCTTCATGCCACATTCTACAAAATAATCACGTAAGTAGTCTGGGAGTCACTTCATTTTTGGCCAGTATCATTTTAGCAGTTATTCCATCGTATCCAGTGACTTTCCATCTCTTTAGTGTTTTAAGGATAGCTTCAACTTCAAACACACTGAATTCATTCATGGGCACATTAAGGTCTTCTTCATTTTCAGGTATATCAATCAAATTATTCCCTTTATATCTCCTATTCATAACCTCACTAAAGTGTTCCATCCAACGTTGCCTTTCTTCATCTTCGGTTGTAATAACAGATCCATCTCTCTTTTTGATGGGTATATGCTTCTTCTTTTTTGACCCCATAGAGATTTTGTTAATAATTCTATGAGCAATTCTTACACCATAGCCACTTCCTGAATTCATAGCTTTGTCTGCCTCATCTGCTTTACTGTCTAAATATTCTCTCCAGTCATTCCTTGCTTTTCTTTTGACTTCACTATCAATACTGAAATACTTAGCATGCTCTACCTTGTAATTTTCATTACTTCCTTGAAAACATTCAACAATCAATTTCTATTTTTGTCTCCTTTTTATAGTATCCCAAGTATCATTTGATATCCATGGCTTTCTCCTTGTAACTGTGTGTCCCAAAACTTCACTTCCAACTGACTGATATATATTCTTTATATCACATCATTCTTCATTAATTGTCTGTTGTTCGTCTCTGAAATCGTCAAAGACTGCAAATTGATTCTTACCTTCAATTGCAAAAATTTCTCTGTGCTCTTCTTCTTAAACTGTAGTTGTATCAAACCTATATACTATATATACCTTTCTGTTGGGTTTTTACAGTTTTAATTTCAGTGTGGTAATGAGGAGCTGGTGATCTCTACCAATATCTGCACCTCTATAGATTCCTACATTTCTCAGAGTCCTCCTTCGCTCTTTATTAATGGCAATGTGATCTATTTGATTTTTGTTATTGCCACACGGTGAAGTTCATGTATACTTGTGCATGTTCTTGTGTTGAAAAAGAATACCTCCAATAACAAGATTTTTTGCTGAACAGAAACTTATGAAATGTGCTCCATTTTCATTTGCTACTTCGCCAAGACCCTCGACATCTATCACATTCTCTATCCCTTGATTATTCCTTCCAACTTTAGCATTGAAGTCGCCAATCATAATTTTCAAATCTCTCTCTGGGATCTCTTCCATTAAACTCTGCAGTTCTTCATAGTATTCATCTTTCCTTTCTTCAGGGGGAATCATTTGTTAGGGAATAGCAAACTATAATACTCATGTTGCACTGCTTTGATTTGAACTTTGCTAGTAACAATCTAGTATTTAGAGCTCTCCACTCGGTTAATACCTTTTCTGCTCTTGGTGTCATCATCATTCCTACTCCTTTTCTTCCAACGCCATCTTATATTCCTGAATAGATATATATATCCTTGGTCTAAAGTTTCCTTAACAATCCCCTTACAACGTGTTTCACTTAGGGCCAAGATATCCAAACATATTTCATAAATTCACTCTCCACTTGCTGTAACTTCCCAATCTGATTCAGGGTTCTAACTTTCCAGTCGCCTATTTTCAATTTTTCTTTAGTATTTATAAACCGGGAGATTCTTAGCATCCCACTACGCCACATGACTGACTAAAT
>NC_090746.1:60183659-60188659 GCF_036898095.1 Palaemon carinicauda | reverse complement strand
GTTGGGTGTATATACTGATATTAATATGGTTAATTGCTACATGTTTATGGAAATATTTTTTTCTGTTATGTGAGGAGAAATTTGATTTTAATCGTTTGGATACAAGAAACAATTTTTCTTTTGTATTGAAATATATCTTGTAATAAAGATTGAATATGAAAAGGTTCATAGTAGTAGTTTATAAAATGTCTAGTGAAATAGAGTAAGTGGAACTCCTTGTGGCGAATCCTTGGTAAGAACAACTGCTCTAGTTGAACAGTAAGATAACCTAAGCAAAAAAACTCTCTTATTCCTGTCATTTTCGATTTCTCATTAAAATTTTCGGAAAATCAATATCACATTAATGTCTCCACAGCCTTAAATGATCATTTCATTATTTTAAGTCTGAGAAAGTATTGAAGGTTGAGCCCTTTGCGTGTCAAATATAGCTAGAATGATAGGCCCCTTTTGTGCCACGTAAAGCTAGATTATTAAGGCTCTCTTGTACCAAGTAAAGCTAAAATAATAAGCTCATTTTAGGTTAAGTAATGCTAGAATATTAAGCCTTTGTTGAAACAAATAAAGGTAGAGTATTAAGCCCCTTTTTTCAGACAAGTGAAAATAGGATCCTGACAGATTGTCATCTGCTATCGTCTAATTAATTTAATAAGAAAAAGGTATTAAGGGTAACTTTACCTTTCTGTAATGGAGTGACTGATAACCGTGGGGAACGCCGTAATGCCCTTGTTGTGCTGTGTGATAGGAAGGGAAGGGCACGTACAAAGAGTCCCCTCCGAAGTGAAGAGGGTAACCCTGCGGAAGATTCAGCAGATAAAATATGGCATAGTATTTTTTCTCTTATTAATTTTCAAGTATTTTCATTTTTTTATGATAGATAGGGTAGTTTTCTTCTATTACTGGGTTTTGGATTTGGAAAAAAAATATTTTTTTATAATGTTTCTGTACAATCTGACGGTTTTTATATTTTCATGATATCAGATGAAGAATAGCTCTTTTCATAACAAATTTCCAAGTTTATATTCTCCCATACCCGTTATGAATAAAATAAAAAGTCTAATAGATTTAAAACGCTATCCTCTACTTAAAATTTTCAATCTCTTGACCTTTCAACTTACCAGCTGAGAATAGAGGGAGAAGTCCAGTCTGTGGAGATTGGAGACTGGAAACTGCAGACACTCCTTCTGGGCGATGCCGATTTTAGCCAGGTAGTCGTAGTACACACCCTCGCCGAAACAAGTAGCCATGGTCTGTGAACAGTTGAAGAGCAAATTTAGTAATTTGGTTATTATCTTCAAAAGAGAATTTTCTAACACAGAATTTTAGATAACCTGTATTTAAAAACAGTTCCAATTTGATAGTTTTAGTTTGATTTTCCGTGGATTAAGTTCTTATCAGTTTTATTCGTTGTTATTTGGAAATGCATCCATATTGTTAAACAGGGTTGGCTGTGGATACTAGTTAACGTTGGATATTTAGTACTGTTTTTTTTTTTTCAATTTTAAAAAATTCTTTTATATTTTAAAGAAAGTGAAGATTAGGACCAGGCTGTAATTATTAATATTTTTAGTGATTTCGATATATATATATTATATATATATATATATATATATATATAATATATATATATATATATATATATATATATATATATATATATATATATATATATATATTGTCTATGAAAATTACATCTATTCAAAAATCTCATGATATCTTTGATATTTTCATTATAGATAATTATCTATGAAGATGGCTTTTATTCTAAAATCTCGTGAACTCCCTCTATATAATTGTCTATGAAAATTACCTCTTCCAAATTATCACAAAATATCATTAATATTAGTATATATGTATATATATATTATTTATATATATATATATATATATATATATATATATATATATATATATATATATATATATATATATAAATTATATGTATTTATAAATTACTATCTATGAAAATTACTTCCATTCCAAAATATCATGATTTATCATTAATAATTTTACTATAAATAATTATCTATGCAAATAACTTCGATTCCAAAATCTCATGAATACCTTGGTGAAGCTGTATTTCTCCAGGAAAGCTTCTTGGGCCATGGCGATGGCCGCCAGTGACAGGAGAACAATCACAGCTCGGCTCATTTTGTCTGGAAGGACACATTTGGAAAATGGTTATTTATTAGATACTAGTGTAAGCGACCCGTCAAAAAATGACGGATAAATTGCACTCACACGCACACTCACAGATTCAACCCTTTCCATCCCCTTCCCCTTTCCTAACTTGGCTACAACCCGCAGGTTCTGCAATTTATGGGAGATTGTGGTATCCGAGTGTACCTCTCGAGGTACCCCCTCTCACTCTGGAATGACTACTCCCTCTCTTTTTCTGCTCAGCTGACAAGAAAGAAATATATTAATAAACTGTACAGAGCCAGACATTTAGCTCTTTATTGTTTATGAGAGATTTTGATTTTGATACTGGAAATGAGCGTTTAGCATTAACTAAAGAAATCATTGTACATGGAATCAAGTCAATTTGACACGATTTTGCAGTTGAAAGTTTTCTCTGCAAGAAGAAATTATCCGACATCATGTAAAGAATAAAAAACAGATTAATATTTGATAATTAATATCAACATTGTTCTAATGGAAGAATTAACCTCAAAATTAACAGATCAAACATATTTTTAGATTAGTGAATGATATATTAAATTATAAAAAGAGCAATTTCATCCCTGAAATCCTAGAGGATTTCAACAGACCTCAGGAACCTGCTATGAGCAATAATATTCCTTGAAAAGAAACCAGATAAACCAAATGACAGAATAAACATTTGAAATGAGGGAACCTGCTGGTCCAATTCGATGTTGCTTACCTTGTCTTGGGTTCGGTAACTGACGCTGGGTGATTTCACGTTCTTCTATATATACGGATGTATGTGAAGATGATCCACGCCCTCACACGCGTTCCGCATAAAGGCTCGGTCCAAGGGCGTGCCTTATTAAGTGAGTAATTGGTCGAATATTCTGGGTGTATAATGAGTATTTTCTCTCTCTCTCTCTCTCTCTCTCTCTCTCTCTCTCTCTCTCTCTCTCTCTCTCTCTCTCTCTCTCTCTCTCTCTCTCTCTTTATATATATGTATATGTGTGTGTACATATGTATATAAGATATATATTTGTATATTGTTTATATATCATCATCATCATCATCAGCCATAAATTGTCCATTGCAGGACAAAAGCCTCTGACATGTACATTGACATATGCATATATATACATACACAAATACTGTATATATGTTCATATGTATACATATGCATGTATATGTATTTAAAACTCACAAGCACACTATCACTCACGCATATATATATATATATATATATATATATATATATATATATATATATATATATATATATATATATAGAGATTTGGGTGTTTGTGTAAATTGCTGTTTCTACTTTCTCTCTAAGACCTGAATGAGAAGAAAGTCTGGCCGGTTTGAGATGAGGAGGCAAACCCAGTTTTACATTTGTTATCAATACATTTCTTTCTATTCTTTTCTATTTGTGGCAAAGGCAAAAGAGAAAGGGTTGATTTACCATATTCGAAATATGAAATTTTTTTAATAATGTTTAAAGAAAAAAAAATAATAATAATGATTATCACTGGATCAGCCCTTTTGACATTATCATAAATAATAGACGAACCCTGTCGTAATTCTCATACACTTTATTTTCTTGGTGTTGTTCATATATATATATATATATATATATATATATATATATATATATATATATATATATATATATACATGTATGTATGTATATAATATAAGCATGCATGTATGTATATAATATAAGCATGCATGTAACTACGTAAACATACATACATATTAAATTCATCACTATTACTCGTGATTTATATACATAAAAATATTAAGCCCCAAGTAATATTTATTATAGAATTTACGCAGATCCAAGGGGAGAAACCTGTCATAATAAAGTACTGTTGCCCTGGCAAGTATTCATGGTATAATCTTGAAGTAATTTGAAATTTTTATTTAGCTTTGATATATGATAGATTTAAAGTTGGAGCTGCAGATGGTTGTTAATGTCAAAGGATTTTTGGTATAGAACATGAATGGAAATTCAAATTATTGAATAACAAAATCCAAACACAATTTTCAACTGTAGTCAATGAATTATCTATGGCATAAGTATGTCTTGTTCTTTTAAACTCTATGCTTTTTTAAAAATCAATTTTTATCTTCCAAGACTCTTGTATCGGAACAAACATCATATATATTACGGCATCTTTCATTCCCTTGTTAAGAGAAAGAGACAAAATTGGAAATGATATAAATTCTTGACCTATTGATATGGAAGGACATGGGGGTAGAAATCAGCCAGCTGAGTCAGTGCCAAGAGTCCTGAGGTTAGTATGTCTTGATACACTGAATTACTCCATAACTATATCGTCGTTTTGATAACAATGTTAATTCTGATTTTAATATAATGCGTGGTTTTGTCCTACAAAATATTCTCAATGAAGAGATTTAATTGTTTTTATATTTCATGTGACGTAATCTCTCTCTCTCTCTCTCTCTCTCTCTCTCTCTCTCTCTCTCTAGCACTATAACTCAGTTGATCAAAAGGCTTTGGAGGTCTTTAGGAAACTTTAGCTTGAGATTAGAAAAGAAATTAAGGGAACTTAAGCTTTAAGAAGATTATACCAAATCACCTCACTTGTTTAAATCTTAGTTACGTGTTCTAAACTCTTAAAATGCTACTTCCAGTCTGTGCTTAATTAGTCTCTTTCTAACGTTTGGAGTTCTTTCTTTTTTCGTTCTACATATTTCCTAGAAAATGCAATTTTCTGGGGAATCAAGTAGGTAGACCTTTAGTGGTCTGTCACATATATTTTTTAACTGGTACACAAGTGAAGAATTGAATCATATATATATATATATATATATATATATATATATATATA
>NC_090746.1:60094437-60183159 GCF_036898095.1 Palaemon carinicauda | reverse complement strand
TATACACACACACACAAACTACCTTGATTCCTCCTTTTACGGGCTATTTCCAATCTTTTCAATCTGTCATTTACACATCAATTACAGCCAAGTGCCACAGCAACTAAAAAAATCAAATCCAATTAACATTTTTTTAAATAAGTGCCTTTATTACATTTCCATAGTTTCTGTTGATTGTCGTTTATCTTAATTTAGCGGAATCCATATCAATCCTGTAGAATTCAAACAGAAACCGCGAAAATGCCAACGCAATTTCATTGTAGGTAAACACGTCTTTCAATTTCATATATAAATCTTTTTTCAACACTGGGTACATAATAAACATTGATACCGCTACCTCTCTCTCTCTCTCTCTCTCTCTCTCTCTCTCTCTCTCTCTCTCTCTCTCTCTCTCTCTCTCGCTCGCTTGTTAGCTGACAAATGAGTAAAATTGTTTGGTTTCTGGATGAAGACAAAGGATTCCTTCCATTCACTTTCACAATTTTCGTAATTTGTAAATGGTACATACAAATTTCTCTTGCCAAAAATGATACATGTATTTATACGATTTTTTACACCATACGATGATAATGGTATATTTCTTGCACATTTAATATGCATGTTACTAAAATGTCCATTAAACAAAATTAATGTAGAATACATATACTTATATGATTATATACATACATTTATGTATAAATTTGTGTACGGAATATATGTGTATATATATATATATATATATATATATGTGTGTGTGTGTGTGTATGTTTGTGAGCGCGCTGCGAGTATAAATATGTGTATATACTGTATGTAATACACAAATTTGAATATACATAATATATATATATATTATAACGGAATTTGAGCGAAGCGAAAAATCAATTTTTGGGTAAGATGGCCATGTCGTCCTGATGGAAGTTCCTTAAAGGCAGCTTCCTAGGGTATATTACAACTACGGCGATATTCCCAGAGAATTTACCTTAAGGTACCCAGAATTCTAACTCCTGGAGCGAGTATCCCTAAAAAAGACCTTAGGGATATCGTAAATATCAGCGGACGTATTCTTGACACGCCTCATAGCAATCTATACCCCGAATAGAGTTAACACTTCGTAGGGGTCAAATGGCAAGAAAACGAAAACGATAAGAAAGGGGGGAGCCGTTCGTAAGGCATCTCTCCTCCCCGTTTCGTAAGCGTGCCCTGCGCCGCTCGCGGCGCCATCCGTATTCCTTGTAGCGATACACGAGGTGCTACAGATACTGTATGTAGGGAGGGGTCCTACAGCCCTTTTCTTTTTTTTTTTTTTTTGAAAAGGGACAGGGCGGGGTCCATCAGGACGACATGGCCATCTTACCCAAAAATAGATTTTTCGCTTCGCTCAAAATCCGTTTTTTGGGCTCAAGCCATGTCGTCCTGATGGAAGTATACCAGAGCATTACTGTATCTGTGGATTCTCAATACGTGCCGTACTCCTCAGGAATGTTTCTTAGTCAACTCGACTGAAAGACCTAAGATGTTACCGTTATACATCTTTTCACTAATCATAAGCCATGAAAGCGCTTCCTGCCCCCTACAGGGAGGAGTCCTACTAGACTCTAGAAACAAACGAAGAGTACATATACCTATGTATGAATCACTCGCAAGCCAGTACAATATAGTGGTCTCACTCTATATGAAGTAAAGCATAGTCCTTACGGAACTACAGCATCCAGGGAAAAACCCCGACCAGCACCCTGGTCGAAGTAGAAATAGACAAAAAGGTTATATCTGCGTAGGATTAAACTTGCTGCCGCCACCGTCCTCAGAGAAGGGTGGAGCCCTTTATGCTAAGGAAAGTATAAACCAGTGCAACAAGGCTTGCATTAAGGAACAGGCTATTATAGATATCCCCGATTAATATACATAGGCTGAATGCTCAATAATTAAAATGAAATCAATATAGGTGAAGGAGACGCAAGGTTCCCGAGAACAAGTTTATTGAATAACAATAAATAGACATGGTTACCACAATTATATATATATGATAGGTGGATGACCAACAATTTACACAAGTACCGTAGTGCATGGATGTATGGTTATCTGAAAGAAAACAATCAGGTCACTTGTCACATACCAAGGTATCAAAGTTAAACGTCCAAGTTACTATCCACTGACATTAGCGTCAGAAACGCTCGGCACACCTGTCTGTACTTGTGCTACAATCACCATAACGCTGGAACAGTCACTGTGGGCTCCCAGAGCCTTCACTACTAGTTATAGCAACGCATATAACTATACACTCACCCAAGAATCAAAGTCCCAATTAAATCCACTGTTCCTCGCAGAGTTAAACAGCAGGGTTAACGACGCAACCAACTGCTACCACAGACCTCTTAGCTGCTCACTTGCTTAGCATAGTGGCGAAAGAATACCCTGGAAGACTTCCAGCCAGTGTATGAACGAAGGTGTTCAAAATCCATAAAGTTAAAGAAGTTTAAGGATGAAGCAACTTTCCTCGGATCATGACCTGCGGGTGAACTGCCAGGATCCGCTCTGCGAATAAAATATGTAATTTTCGCCCTAAGTGATTTAAAGATAAATTCGAGCCCGATGTTTCTCCTCTGAATAGTTGGCCCCCATGGAAGTCTGAAGTTCTACGAAGATAGACCTTTAGGCATTCTACGGGACATAGAGATGCATCTTCTTTCAGAGGGCAGATTCTCCAGGGACCCCCACTGTTGGTGGGCACTCGTTCTTAGCGAGAAACGTAGGGTCCGGAAACAGGTTCAGTTCTCCCCCATCCAGGAACTGAACCCGGCCCTCCTCTCTCGAGAGGGCTACAATCTCACTAACTCTGGCCCCAGAAGCTAGGGCAAAAAGGAAGATCACTTTTTGAGTCAGGTCCTTCAGTGCACACTCCTCATTATCCAGTAATGAGGCAAAATGAAGGACTTTGTCTAAAGACCATGAAATAGCTTTGGAGGAGCTGAAGGTCTAAGCCTAGCACAGGGCTTCGGGATCTTGTTAAACATCTCGTTAGTGAGGTCTACCTGGAAGGCATATAGAATGGGTCTTGTCAGAGCTGACTTACATGTAGAAATCGTGTTAGCCGCCAGCCCCTGTCCGTGGAGGTGGATGAAGAAGGATAGGCAGAACTCCGTAGAGATCTCGTGCGGATTCTTGTCTTTGACAAAGGCTACCCATTTCTTCCATGCTGATTCGTACTGCCTTCTAGTAGACTTACACTTATATTCTTCCAGGAAGTCGATGCTATCTTTCGAGATTCCGAACCGTTTCTTCACCGCTAGGGAGAGAAAATCATGAGCTGCAGGGTCCGGGTTTTCTGTAATGAAGCGTAGACAGTCGACTTCTGGACTTGCTGGGACAGAACTGGGTCCGGGAGTGGTAGAAACTCTAGTCGTAGTTCCAGAGCTAGAGGGAACCATACACTGTTCGGCCACTTGTGGGCCACTATCGCTGCTACTCCCTTGAAGGATCTCAGTTTGATGAGGACCCTCAACATCAGATTGTGAGGGGGGAAACAGGTAGATCCTGGACCATCTGTTCCAATCGAGGGACATCGCATCTACTGCTTCCGCCAAGGGTCCTCGTACGGGGACACATATCTCGGCAGCTTCTTGTTGTCCTTCGTCGCGAAGAGGTCTATCTGCAGTTCTGGGACTTGACTCGAGATGAAGGAGAATGATCCTGCGTCTAGGGACCATTCCGACTCTATCGGTGTAACCCTGGATAGAGCGTCCGCGGTCACATTCCGGACTCCTTGAAGGTGAGACTGCTGACAGGTGCCACTTCTTCTTCTCCGCCAGTCGAAATATGGCTAACATTACCTGGTTGAGAGGTGGAGATCTCGATCCCGCCGATTCAGACATTTCACTACCACCTCGCTGTCCAGTACCAACCTTACATGGATCGAGTGACGTGGGGATACTTTCTTCAGGGTAAGAAGCACTGCCATAGCTTCTAGAAAGTTTATGTGAAAGTCCCATATAGCTTGGACCAGGGTCCCTTGCACTTTTTTTCCGATGGGAGTGACCTCCCCACCCTACCTTTGAGGCGTCTGTGTGGATTGTCACTGACGGGGGGGGGGGGGGGGGGGGGGGGGGGGGGGGGGGGGCTGAAGAGGTACTGACCTCTTTAGACGACTGGCTTGAGACCACGGTCTGAGAAGAGAACGTAGCCGAAGAGTGGACCGGTCTCTTCAAGTCCCTTCGCTCTTTTGATGCAAAGGTTCTCCAAACTCCCGCTGCATCTTTCAGCTGTGCTCTTAGCACTGGGTCTGTTACTGATGCGAACTGAAGAGAGCCCAAAACCCTCTCTTGTTCGCGTCTTGATATCCTCTCGGACCTAGAAGTCTCTTGACAGACCCCGCTATTTCCTTCCTTTCGGACATTGGAATGGATAAACGGTTGTGACACTAGATCCCAGTGAATTCCCAACCACTGGAACCTCTGAGCTGGAGAAAGACGAGACTTCTTTCTGTTGATCATGAAACCTAGATATTCCAGGAACTGAATCACCTGTAGGGAAGCCTGCAAGCATTCCGCTCTGGATGCTGCCCACACCAACCAATCGTCCAGGTAGGCTACTACCTGGAACCCTTTTAGGCGTAACTGTTTGAGCGCTGCGCTCGCAAGCTTCGTAAAGATCCTTGGAGCTATGTTTAGCCCGAAAGGCATCGCTCTGAAAGCATAAAGTTTTTGTGGTAGCTTGAATCCTAGGTAGGGGGAGAGACGGCGACTTATTGGAACGTGCCAATATGCGTCTGACAAATCGATGGAGACGGTATATGCCCTCTTGGGCAGTAAGGCCCTTATGTGTTGTAACGTTAACATCTTGAACTTGTGGTTCATTATGAACTTGTTGAGTGGTGACAAGTCCAGAATGACTCTGAGTTTCCCCGAGTCTTTCTTGGGAACACAAAACAGCCTCCCTTGGAACTTGATGGACTTTACCCTCCGGATCACCTTTTTTCTCCAACAGTTCTTGAATGTACTCCTCCAAAACGGGGGTGGAGTGTTGGAAAAATTGAGGGCACAGGGGCGGAGTACTGTACCAACTCCAACCCAGTCCATTTTTGAGCAGGCTGTGGGCCCAGGGATCGAAGGTCCAGCGATCCCGGAAAAACTGTAGTCTCCCACCTACCGGCGACACTTCACTTTGACTGCCCTGCAGTCTTGCCTCCCTGGCCGCGACCACCTCTGAATCCTCCTCCCTAGAGGGGCGTCTCGCCGAACCTCTGGCTGCACCTCTGGGCTTTGCTCGAAACGTGGTCGATTGCCCTTCGAACACTGGATTGAATGCCGGGGATGCTGATGACACGGCTTGGGGTACCCATTGGAAGGTGGTCGGGGTCTGGGCTACCAGTTGTGGTACCGGAGGCAAAGCTGGCTGCTGCTGCTGCTGTCGTTGTGGTCTGAAAGGCTTGGCTGGACGGGAAGAAAACCTCGATTTCTTCGCCTTTCCTTTCGGCTGAGGGCCCTCATCAGGGAAGACTTCCTCTTAAGGGACAGGCCCCACTTAAGAAGATTACGGTTCTCAGTGGCTGCCTTATCCACCACCTCCTTGACCACTTCATTGGGAAAGAGATCTTTACCCCAGATGCTAGATGAGATGAGTCTCTTGGGTTCATGCCTCACTGTGGCCGAGGCGAAAACAAACTCCCTACAGGCCCTCCTCGCTTTGACAAAGCAATAGAGGTCCTTAGTCACCGTGGCCAGATGGATCTTGGCCATTACCATGAACATCTCAGGCATCTTGGGGTCGCTAGCCATTGTCTCCATGTTTGTCTGGAGAGACATCGAGGCTGCCAGACGCTCCTTTGTATCCAATTCCCTCCGTAGGAGGAATTCCGACAACTTGGGAAGGTTTTTGCCGAACTGCTGACCTGCAATATCGGCGTCCAACTTCCCAACCGAGAAGGTGAGGTGTACCTCCTTCCAGTCCTTGTTATCCAACGGCAAGGCCAACGACAGTGGCTTGCATTCCTCCAGAGATGGACATGGTTTGCCAGCTTCAACCGCCTTCAAAACGGCCGCGAGCCCTTTCTGCATAAAGGGGAAGGCCCTAGACGGGGAGGATACGAAGGAGGGGTGCTTCTTACTCAAAGCAGCAACTTTAGAGTTGAGAACCCCCTCTCCTTCAATGCAGATGTTAAGGCAGCTTGAGCCTTGGAGTGATCCAGGATGATCACCTCCTTCGGTTCCGTCTCCTCCTTCGAGGCCGGCTCCTTCTTCAGACGGACATAACAGTCCGGGTAGGCCCCTCTGCTGGGCCAGAATTCCACCTCCTCAAGGGGGAACTGAGCCCAGTTTCTCCGACATGACGATCTTCCCGACCGTCATCGGCATGTGCTCGGCATATCTACACGGGTTGGCATCCGAGTCACAGAGGAAGGTCCTTCACGTTGAGCTTCTTTGGAGGTCCACGTGATGCTGTGATCTTCTGCATCTGGAGCTCCATTGCAGCGGCCTTCTGATTATTCTCCCTCTGCATCTGTTGTATCATACCAACGATGGAAGAGAGAGCCTGTCCCAGCTCTGCTGGAAGAGCGGACGAAGTAGAGGGGATAGGTTCAGGGGCCTGAACCGGAACGTCTGAAGGTACGGGAACCTCTTCCTCCACGGCAATCGGATCTTGATCCTCCTCCTCACCCTCTGCGAGGAGGTCCTGTTCCGCACGGTCGGACAAGTCAGACATCTTGTCATCCAGCTGGATGTCCTGCATGGCATCCGCAACATCCTCCTCCACTGGGATCTGGACGAGAGGGATCTCCGGCCGAGGCTGGGGGAACAACAGCGTCAGTAGAAGCCTTGGGAAAAAGGTATGCCCTCATCTTCTCATTAGGAAGATAAGGTCCAGTGGTGTTCTTCTGGAAAACCCCTTACCCATAAACGGAGCTTCTCCCTCGCTGCATCCCTTGACTCCGCCGACCTAGGGGATTCAAAAGCCTCTGATAGCAGGTTAGTACATACTGCACATACCTGCGGATCCCAGTAGCGATGATCATCATTGGAGGCTGCGCAAGCCGCGTGCCTCCTACACGAGACATGTCCGCAAAAGTTCTTGCTGCGGACATTGCAGAAGACACTATCACATTTCGGATGCTCCTCCTGTAAAAGAAGAAAATTTCCATGAATATCAAGTGAATTTCAATTCACATGTAAATATGAGCATTCACAAAGAATAAGGGAAAGACACCTACTTGTGAAACCCACACAATCACCTGTAGAAGCCCACCAGCCATAAAATCACGTAGTTAGTCTTTACTAGAATAACCAGAGATCATATTTCCCGAGGGAAATTAGGTGTAGCTCACACCTAAGGTAAGATTTTACCATTCTGGCTAGAGATGAAAAGAATTTTCTTTTTATCCTTGTAAGGCGACACCAAGTGATTGCACAAAGCAACACAAGTTAGAAAAAACAGTGTTGTAACCTACTATATCATGGTCTCCCTTGGTAGAATACACCACCCAAGAAAGAACTGATACAGTACATGAGGGTGGTGTGCCGGCCGGCTCTTGCCGGTCAGTACCCCCCCCCCCATTTTTTCCAAAGGTAGGTCTCAAGTATACAACTTCAGATCACCCCTATTGGGGAGAACTCCAGTTCCATGCCTGAACCGGCCGGCAGTGGTTGCCGGTCCGTAGCCACCCGGGTAGCACCGTGTTGCCGGCCATCACTTTTAGTGGGCCGGCTAACCGAGCAATGTAGCAGGCCGGCCGGCAGCGGTAAGCAAACCCTTCCGGCTGGCATCCACACCAGGTAGCGCTCGGCTGCCGGCCGCCACTCATAGCGGCCGGCAGATGAGCAAAGAGACCGGCCGGCAAAGGCATATAACCACCGCCGACCGACAGCAAGAGAACTAGAGAACACCCCCTACCGACGGCCGGCCCCTAGGCCGGCAGACGGCAAGGACAACACATAAGACGACAACAGAATGAGTGCCGGGCTAAGAGGCTATGAACCTCTGCGCCCGGCACCCGAAAGAGTGCCGAGAGGAAGGGGAGACACTAAGTCAGGCTTCCTAACCACTGCTTACCAAATCTACAGACGGCAGCGGTTGAGGGACCAAGAAAGGACCGGGCAGCACTCAAAAGATAGGGTCTCTGCCGGTCGGCACACTCTGCCGGCCGACAGGGGACCACGTCAGTTCCCCATCCTAACCTAGGCTAGGTACGGATGCGGACGACTGACACAAAGGAAACGGAAAAATAGAAGGGAAGGACAGAGGGTCCTGTCCAACCTTGCCTTGGTTAAGGATCATTCCCAACTAAGAAAGCTCATCTCAGCCAGAGAAATCCAGGGAGGGAGGCCGGGCACTACTGGCTGCCTCCCTAAAACCAAGGCAAGGAAGGAATTGCTATTCCGGAAAGGGAACATATCCCGAACCCGGAAACGGCAAAGAGGACAAGTCTGAGGGGTCACCGAGCGAAGGGATTCAACTACAGGAACCCTACAAGGTGATCCAAGGAGGATAAACCTCCTATGCCCGTGACAGGCAGCAAGGGAGACTCTGCCCCACGCTAGACCAACACGGACTCAGACTAATACACTGCTGTACTGTCCCCCTCTGAACCAAATTCAGTTGGAGCAGGAAGGTACAGTACTACTCCAGCATAATTATATTTGAAAATTAATTCAAACAAACCACTAGAGTTAAGCCTAGGCTTAAACAGAGGGAAAGGGTTTGCCCCTTCCCCGAAGAGAAGGGAGCAAACGGGGGAAACAGATAATATTATAATGACCTAAGACAACCTAGCCTAGGCACTAAGAGAATCGATTACCTAAATCACCGAAACTCACTCCAATACTATCTTGGAAAATACTCGAAAAGGGCTTATATGTATAACGTTGCCTAACGCTTTAAGCAATATAAAATCACACTTGGAAGACTAATTATCATGCAGGAAGTACTAGGGCCAACAACTAGGCTACGAAGACTAGTGTTGGTCAGCCTAGGCAAATCTTTCGCCAGGCGCACTACTATCGCATCATAACAGAATTCCTAATTAAGCTAAGCAGCTAATTATTAAAGCGCAGGGGGCTGGGAATGTCGCTCTTGCTAACAAATAAATCCTATTCTAGCGAGCGACAGCGTCCATGACGCCTCCAGCAGGCAAAAGCTCTTGTATCAAAGATAACTCTTTTAATTACTTTAATTTCAAACAAGAGCCTACATTTATACATAAAAGAAATAGTACTCAACTTATCCGAGGCAGAAGAAGTTGGAGAAAGCATAATAAGAGAGTAAATCCAAGATTTTGGTAGTAACACAGGGAAAAACACCGAGTCGTATAGCTACGCAAAAAGGAATACAGATGGCGCCGCGAGCGGCGCAGGGCACGCTTACGAAACGGGGAGGAGAGATGCCTTACGAACGGCTCCCCCCCTTTCTTATCGTTTTCGTTTTCTTGCCATTTGACCCTACGAAGTGTTAACTCTATTCGGGGTATAGATTGCTATGAGGCGTGTCAAGAATACGTCCGCTGATATTTACGATATCCCTAAGGTCTTTTTTAGGGATACTCGCTCCAGGAGTTAGAATTCTGGGTACCTTAAGGTAAATTCTCTGGGAATATCGCCGTAGTTGTAATATACCCTAGGAAGCTGCCTTTAAGGAACTTCCATCAGGACGACATGGCTTGAGCCCAAAAAAAATATATATATATATATATATATATATATATTTTTTTGGGCTCAAGCCATATATATATATATATATATATATATATATATATATATATATATATACAAATATATATACAAATATATATATATATATATATATATATATATATATATATATATATGTATATATATATATGTATATATTACTTATCAGTCACAAAACTGCACGTGACATATATTAAAGGGTAAAATCCACAGGAAACAGGAAAGGAAAAGACCAGGTACCAAGCGCTTTCGTGTATTACGTACACTTCTTCAGGGTACAAAGTACCAGAAGAAGTGTACCTGGTCTTTTCCTTTCCTGTTTCCTGTGGATTTTACCCTTTAATATTATGTATATATGTATGTGTGTGTGTAGAGTATACACATATGCATATGTTAAACGTGTTTGGGTCTTGTCTCGTAAAAGAGCAAAGTACGAGGGCTGGAAATGATCCCCATTTAAACTAGCATTCTCTGTGCCCCGTTCCTACTTTTTCCACAATGTTAGAATTACTCCACTCTTCCCTCTAGAAATATTCCCCCATACTACTACCATCCCTTTCTCTTACCTAGATTTTTTTTTTTTGCTGTTGTTTATATCTTCAGTGCGTAAATTGCACACATTAGCTTTGCATTTATTTCTTTATTAACGTTATTTATTATTGTGAAAATACACTAAATATGAACACATTTTACAGATATCTAAATTAATTCAATTGATGAATAATCTATTACTCTTTTATTTACAGGGATGCATATTCCCGTGAAATTCAGAAATACCTCAATGAAAGCCGTCCGCAAGAAATAACTCTCAGAAACCAGATGACGAAAGCCTATGGAGTACAGAAAAAGATGTCAGCTGTCCAGGATGAGTAAAGACAGAAGAACCTGCTGTAGAATGTTACACTTGTTTTCTGGCTTAGTCCATACGATACTCTTTCATGAAAGCTCTTTGTCTTCGTTTAAAAGCTAGTCAGGAATCCCTTGTATTTTTTCTTTTCTTATTCCAGCATTGTCATATGTCCGTTTTCGAAATGAGGGTGCCATTCATTGCTTTTCGTGTACAGTTGGACACAGGAATTCTTGTCATGTCTCGCTCTGAGGAAATGCACCCTTCCACACCCTTACTTGGTAGCGAGTAACAAAAAGATAGCGTAAGGAGAGCTGGCAGTGGGTTGGGCTAAACACGGGAACTCGCCAAGCAGTAAGAGTATGACATGGTGCAATTTCTTACAGGGTGGTGTGCCAGAAATTCCTGTGTCCATCTGTACATGGTCTTCCAAGAGGGGAGGATCTAGGTTCCAGTACTGTAATTTGCCCATTTCGAAATGGATGTGTATTTTTACATTAAATAATTCAATAGTCTAGTCATACAAATTTGTTATTATGGATTTCAAAATACTAATTCTACGAGTAGCATTTATTTAGCTTTTAATCTTTAGAATGTTCATTCACAGAGCCCTCAAGCTGATAGTAAATATTAGAACCCTCAAGCTGACAGCAAATTTTATATATTTCTTAGTTCAGCCTGATGAATACTAACTTAGTCTTTAGAATACTTATTCTATTAGTGATATTGTATCAACTTTCAGGTTTACCTTTACAATACTCATTCCACGTTAAGTACTTTCCTAATAGGCCTATTTATTCTATATTTCCTTTCAGGATCAGCCTTCAAAATACTCAATCTATATGTCTATTTTATTTTTTGGACTCTTATTTTATGAGCTTATTTCCTGACTTTATTTCTGGATCATAATTAAAAGCTATAAAAGTCACAATTGTTTCGACGCATTTTCTACCTTTTCCACACTGTTCTTTTTTGCCTGGTATTCAAAGAAATTTCTATGCAACAAGAGCAAAGGACAATGAAACCAACTGATTGATTTCTTATTCAGAATCAACTCAAACCTTTACTAAAATTCCATTTAAAAGATTCCCCAAAAAGAAATTTTGGAAACTAAATCACAACTGGTGCCTACATATATAAAAACATTACGACCCTTTAAATGGGTTCAATAGAGATCCATAATGCTGAGTATATGGTTTGGGAAATTATGATTTCGAAAAACAAGACTTTCTAAAACTTTTAGTCTTATCACTGTAAAAACACTAACTCCCTAGTACAGCCTAAATTATCCATTCTTGTTCTCAAGTCCTTTCTCGTGTCTTTGCCTTTCAGAAAAAAAAAAATTCTATGATCTAAAAAGCTTCCATTTCCTTGATGAAAATAGAAGGTCCAGTAAGGATTGTATTATAACCCATTATTTTCAGATGGCTCACAACTTTTAAAGTTATTTTTACGCAATTCCATTTTATTCTTTTTAATTTCATTATTCTATTAATTACATATGTTTCGATCTTAAAAAAACATGTGACAGATCACTAACAATCGAAGTTCCTCCTAATTTAATTAGGTCATAAAATTCATACTGAAGGGACTTATACATATTTTGCCTCCGGTAATACTTTTCATACAGATTAAAATTTCCTCGAATAGTATTTCTTCCAGCTGAAAAAAGTAAACCATCTCCTTCATGAAAAGATTTTATTACTTTTCTTTCCCCTGGGAAAGGCAAGAGCATTCACTTACTTTGCTGTACAATATATGTACACCAGTCCTTAATACTCCGGGTCATAATTAACCTTTTATATAGAAATTCCATTTACTTTTCTATCTATTAACGACAAATCCACTTTTTTTGGAAGTTGGTATCTTCGCTCTTTCTAAGTATAATGTTCTTATCTTCTTTCTCAGCATCTTTTTTTCTATCCTTATTTACGACTACAAGAATGACCTTAATAGCAGCCTTTTGCCCTTTTTGTAAGCGGCCCAAAGAAATTTATCTTCTTGATAATGAAAACGTATCCCAGCTTAGAATAGTAAGTTATCTAACCGACTTCAAAGATGTAGCAAGAGCATGTTGTAACTATAGAACAGTCCCATCTTTTTATAACTGATTTATCATCCTCAAATCTCATCTGAACTAACTGCCTCTGTTCCCCGACATTCTGACCGCTCACTTCTTTCACATATCCCAGCAAAATTTGGAAATGTTAAAAGTTCATCAAACGATGATTTGATTTCCAAACTAAGGCATGTCAGACATCTAAAGACAGTACAATACAATAAGAAAAAACCAAGCTTCGCACAAAGGTCGAGAAACAAGAGTAAAGTTATGAGAATACGGGTCATAAGGTATTACTTGCTTGAAACCTATTTGATAACGAAGGTCGCAGCCCTCGAAGGTTTTCAGTAATACTCACGACCTCAGTGTCCCTGTTAGCTGGGGACAGGAGTTTTGGAAGGGGCAAAGGACTACCTGCTGAATTACCTGCAGCCAATGCTTGACCTCCCCTGGTCTTAGACTGGGCACTGATCATATGCATGTATGGCTGATCACGAGTACACTGTTCTGTCCCATCCTTCTGATTATTATTATGATTATTATTATTATTATTATTACTATTATTATTACTAGCTACAACTTACGTGGAAAAGCAGGATACTATAAACACAAGTGCAACAACAAGAAAAAATATCCCAGTAAGGAAAGGAAATATGGAAACAATAGAATAGCGTACTGGAGTGGACCCTCAAGCAAGAAAACTCTATCCCAAGACAGTGGAAGACTATAGTATAGTATGGCACAACCTAAGACTAGAGAACAATGGTTTGATCTTGGAGTGTCCTTCTCCTAGATGGCCTTTAAAAAAAGAACATGGAAATAAATACATATGGAACCTGAGAGATAGCGCCAAGTATTCAGTCAAAGAAAGAAATGTATCGTCATTTATTACAATAAAAAAAAATTATATAAGAAAAAAACGATTGATAGTTTTATAGTGTAAAATTAACGATTAGACTTTAGATAACTATGACCATGGCATATCCTTACGAGAGTTAACGACTTCAAAGGCTTTGTGAGGCTGACTGGATATAAATAATAGAATTGATCAAAGAAAGATCAAACTTAAACAATTAATACTTGTGGAAGAAACGATGCTGAATGTTCCACGAAGTCAGATATATTCATAACTGAACTAAAGGGACTTGGTTACAGCTGTAACGGAATAACCAAAAAATCCTATGCAATATTACAAAATATTACACAAATGAATAAAACTATTCTGAGAATTCAGAACGCAATATCCGAGGCCTCTATTCCAGACAAAAATTTCTATAAAATACTCCTTTTTTGAAAAGCGGAAATTGAAAGTCAAAAGGGGTTAGATCGTATAAGAAATTAATAATATCATGAATGTTGGAATGGACTCCATCAAATTAATGTTAGTTCAAAGTAATTACATTAAAGTTTATTATTAACTTGGAGCACTGGATTAATTTATCGTCCACTAGGAGACATGAAAAAATTACACAGGACAATCCCGAGATTCACATTATTAGTGTAACATATTACATTTGAGAAAAATATATTGAACAATACATAGAAACAATAGCTTAAGAGTTTACTATAAAGTTGCTACTTCATTTACTTACGAATATATATATATATATATATATATATATATATATATATATATATATTATATATATATATAGAGAGAGAGAGAATATATATATATATATATATATATATATATATATATATATATATATATATATATATATAGAGAGAGAGAGAGAGAGAGAGAGAGAGAGAGAGAGAGAGAGAGAGAGAATATATATATATATATATATATATAGAGAGAGAGAATATATATATATATATATATATATATATATATATATAGAGAGAGAGAGAGAGAGAGAATATATATATATATATATATAGAGAGAGAGAGAGAGAGAGAGAGAGAGAGAGAGAGAGAGAGAGAGAGAGAGAGAGAGAGAGAGAGAGAGAGAGAGTTTATTGTTAGAGAGAATTTTTCTTCCTGTTCGAAAAAAATTACATTTTCTGTTAAACGACCTAGAAGGCTCGAAGATATATAACAAAGGGAACAGAAAAAAAGGAATATTTTTGCTTCCAGTCCACCTAACTCTACAGTAGTTATTCACTGAGTACTTCTTTGTTCTAACATTGCGTAAGAAAGAATGAATCCTAATGTTTTCACATAGATAATTTAATAAAGATTAACATAGAAAAATGAATGTAATTACATAAAGGGAAACATAATCAATCTTCTATTAAGAAATGAATACATACCACACAAGTGAGCGCAAGCAAAATATATATATATATATATATATATATATATATATATGTATGTATATATATAATATAATATATATAATATAATATATATAATATAACATATATATATTTACATATACTGTATATACATATATATATATATATACAGACACAGACACACACACACACACATATATATATATATATATATATATATATATATATATATATATATATATTCATATATATCATATATAATAGGCGCGTGTGTTTACACTGAAGGAAAATTTTGAGACATATTGCCAGCTCTCTCTCTCTCTCTCTCTCTCTCTCTCTCTCCTCTCTCTCTCTCTCTCTCTCTCTCTCTCTCTCTCTCTCTCTCTAATAACATTAGGTTAAAACAGGATGGACGCAAAATAGATGAAAGTAAGCAAGAGCGGGTGTATGATAGATGACAAGAAAGCGGGTGCAGCTCGGAGTCACAGGAGACGCCGCAAAGACCCTATAATACTACCTATAGTGTTCCGAGTGAAGTACACTAACAGTAATAACCTCTTACAAAAGATTGTATTAGAAATGTTAGTGTGCACAGTACAGAGTTATTAAATTTCATGACGTGAAAACTGAATTACCTGTTAATGCGCTTCGAGTGTTAAAGGCTGAAAAATAACACGACATAGTGCTAATGTGTTACGGGAATGCAAAATTATAAATAAAATACTATCACAGTCTTTTCAATAAATCACAAAACTATCCAGCTAATTTAATTTTGAAAAGTACTGATATAATCCCTTTTATCCAAAGAGACCTCATTTCGATCAAACTACGAATAACTTTACCACCTCAAAGAACATTATATATATATATATATATATATATATATATATAGAGAGAGAGAGAGAGAGAGAGAGAGAGAGAGAGAGAGAGAGAGAGAGAGAGAGAGAGAGAGAGAGAGAGAGAGAGAGAGATTCTTTTTACAGCACCATAACCAAATAACATCGCACTCGAAGCAGAACGACATATCCGATTCCAGAATCGTTTCCAGAATTCCCCCGACAACTTCCAAAAAACTATTTGCGTCCACTCCAAACAAGAAAAAGGCAATCACGTCCAACCGTGATGTATCGTAATACCCAAAAAATGCCTGACTTCGCCGAGCAGAATCTCGACCAAAGGAAACGAAAACTGTTCCCAATCTGATTTCTACTAACGCGTTTTCTTTGATGAAGCCAACCTAATCCCAACACCGCTCACTTATCGGTTATGTGTATGACTGCTTTCATTAAAAGCATTTTGTTTTTCTGGGCTTCGCGTTGGTTTGGCTTAATCCCTTAGCATTTTATGTTTGTGTATCTGGTTTATATTTGCTTCCGAGCTAATTTTCTCTGTTGGAGCCCTTTGGGCTTATAGCCTTCTGCTTTTCCAACTAAGTATGTAGCTTAGATGATGATAATAATAATTAATAATTATCATTAATAATATTATATAATAAATGAATAATAAATAATAAATAATTAACTAATAATTGATAATTAATAACCCAAAAAAGTGATAAAAAACAGTAATGCAATTAATAAAAATAATAATAAAAATAAAAATAACAACAATAATAATCAATAATAAACAAATCATAAATAAATAATAATAATAATAATAATAATAATAATATAATAATAATAATAATAATAATAAGCTGAACTCATGGTGTAGTTTCCTACTGAACCAGTTAAAGGAAGATGGCATAACATGATACAGTACATAAAGACGTTAATCCCCTTCATAACTTCCTTTGGTGGAAAAAACGCCCAACCAATATTTCCAAAATGTTATGACCCGCCAAGGCCAATGGCATCAAGACTAAAGGCGGGATCATAATGTTGGATTGTTTTTCTATCATCAACATTACGAGCTATCCCTACATACATGTCGTGTTTAGGTATTCAAAATAACTGATCAAAATTTTATCTATAAAAGCTATACCATGGAATAAGAATTCAGAATACGATAATAGTCTCAGGTTCTCTGGAGCAGTCAACTGATCTGGAGGACATCCTTATGTGGGTAAGTACATCAAGAGCACAATATTACTTTTCTAAGTCAACAATCATGCCGCAAGTAGACATTGAGCATAACAATGGTCTACGACCACAGTTTAAGGTTACTAAAAGTACCGCTAACAACTTTGCGGCTGAACGGTCAAAGCAAGGTTTACATAGAGACAAGCTATAAGCTCAAGTACTAGAACTCGAAGCTGAGTATCCAGTTACAATAAGTATAGAATTTGATCTAAAATGGGCTATAAGCACAAAACCTTTAAGAGGGCTTCACAACAATGTATAGACTTGAGACCAATTCTTCACTAACCTTCAAGAGCACTGGAATGATGGCAAGGCTGATGGCTCACAATTGTTGAAATCACCAAGTGTACTACAACGCTAAGAAACAAGCCTCGCTTTCCATATTTTCCTGTAAAAGAAAAATATATAACAGTACTCAACTTTACGGTCCAAAGATAAAATTGGGAGAAATTTCTGATAAAGAGTCATGAGGGTTGAAACATTCAATTTATTCGGTTACAAAGACAACTTTATCAAAACTTAGGGAATTTATCTTATCTTCGAATTGCATTAACTTGAAATGAATATTGCGCTAATATTCATGAATTGTTGAAATAAATTCATTTGTATGATACATTAAGCAAATGCTTAATTATTTCAGAATGTAAATCTTTAAACCATCTTCATTTTGAATTAGTACGACAGACTCAGACGGATATTGGGTATGCGAGGTAATCTACTCAAAATAGAAACTCAAATTTTAGCTTACAAGAATTTTATGGTCTAGCACAATTCGTACACAAGTCAATTTGTTTTTTACTGCGATGGATTTACACTTGAAAAATATTTTTAAAAAAGGTTGCACGAGTGTGAATAAAAATAATGCACTGCACAAGGAAAGATAAGGCAAAAATTATAGAAACAAAACCTTAAAAAGTATATATGAAAAACATATCCCCTTAATGATATTCAATGGATAATCTCTATCACGTGAATGAGTATGTGCAGGTCGTTATGGTTAATATTATCACTACTCAGTCTATCTACACCGTGATTAGGCTATACATGATTATTTTTTAGTGTTGTATGATTTAAACGCATTATAAAAGGTCATCCTCATATAATTTGCCTTTATTCAGTTAAAGTGGTTTCATCCGTGCAAGCTGAGGATAGCGTTGTCAAGAACCTTCCGTTTTGATAATAAACAATTTCTTTTTGACTGGGAAACACACTCACTTGTTCCCCCAACCCCCTCTAACTCGACGATCCATAACAGTCGACTAACAACAAGGTCCGTACTTCCCAGTTTAGTTGAACAGCTAGCCCACAGATAACGTTACAGAGAGAGAGAGAGAGAGAGAGAGAGAGAGAGAGAGAGAGAGAGAGAGAGAGTTTCCGATGCTCAGATTAAACTATATATAAATTCTGACACCCTACGAATAGTAGATATGTTCACCGCGTGAGTCGGGTTGTTAGTTTAATCTATTTTCGCCAAGAATTTTCTCTATTTCTTACTGAAGCAAATTTCCGTTTCAACTATATCTAACATTGTTGTGTCCATTAGAATGGATTCTAAAATCAACCCAGAGGCCAAACACCTACAGTAAATCTTTTACGTCATTCAGCGCGTTTAATAAGTAGTAGTAAATATATAAAATGAGTAAAAGTACTATTAAAAAAAAAACACTTTTAAGAAAGTTTAAAAATAAATTACCAGAAATACTTCACATTGAATATCATTATTATTGTTGATGTTGTTGTTGTTATTATTGTTATTATTAATTATTATAAGCGCCAGCTACAACCCTAATTGGAAAAGAAGGATGCTACAAACCCAAGGGCTACAACAGGGAATTTAGCTCCATGAGGAAAGGAAATAAGGAAATAAAGAAATAAAAGTAAACCATACGAGTAAGTGAGAAGTGCTGAATAAAAATGTTAACATCGGTAACAAATTTGGAACAGTACAACAGACTGTATTCAATCGAGTGATATGTCACAAGGTGTGCACTATGGCGCACTGCTAACATCTAAATCTAGACGTGAATATAGTTAATTAATCGGTTGGGACCTGTCGCACATAAGGCGGAACAATCAAGGAACTACAAACGTGTTTTGACGTGAAGGGAGAAAGCTTGATCTCCAAGCTTGTTAACATAACTTCTAACTACCAGTGGCTCATATTTGAAGACCTTACTACCACCAGATATCTATTATCAAGTAAATAGTTTCACATTTAAAATATAAACATGTAAATGTCAAAATAGTAATAAATTCTGACAAAACAGTTCAAAGATATAATTCAAGGTTCACTTGATTAAGCTAGATTTGATTCTGATTGGGGATACGTTAACATGGTGGAAGGGTTTGTGTATTGCTATTATCAGCAAAGCTGTACTAGTCAGGGCCACCCATACTAGGTTGATTTGCTGTGAGCGATCAGACAAAAATCCCCCACCATTATAAATCTACAGAGGTCAGCGTGGTGATGAAAATTACAAAACCTTAGTCATGTCTGAGGCCTTTGTCCTGTAGTGGACTAGAAATGGCTGCATTTGTCGTTTTTTTGTTGCCGATTCTGAGTCGTCCAGAAAGTCCACTGTATTTTCCTTAGCTCTGAATGGATATCTTGCAATGAGGTTAAAAATAAGAATGGAGAATATATTCAGCAGAGAACTAGTGATGGATATCTGGTATATTAAGTTAAAACAATCTGTAACAAAGTTGAAATGGAATGCAATATGCGTACATTATCTTTGTTTACTGTAAACACCGATGCATGGATGAAGGAAAGTTTTTTCGATATGAATATATCTCAAATGATACCAGAATTCCCCTCACTCTAGACCCAGAGAGAGAGAGAGAGAGAGAGAGAGAGAGAGAGAGAGAGAGAGAGAGAGAGAGAGAGAGAGTTGGGGACTGGTGTATTTCGACAAAACTAAACGCATTTAATTCTCATTTTAATGAAGATAAAACAACGTATTCTAGACAATGCAGTAATTCCGATACCATTACAATAAAATACCCAAAATAAGCCCTGTTCTATATTTAAAAAGGTCATCTTTAACTTGTCTTTTTTGGATTTATTTCAATGAGTGTGTGCGCTCGTGCACACGTAAGCTATTTCATACATCCTTATATTTTCTTCTTTTAACTAATACTAACAGAACTGCCATTATTCTTTAACAGCAATGAAATCTGGTCGAAATGAACATTTAATTGACAAGATTCAAGAAAACACCAATATATTTACATTTTACAAAATTTATCTTAAAAATAGAAATTAATCTAAAGCGGAACTCCAAGTATAAATTCAATAGCGCTACAAACGTTACATCTTTCGGTACGATTCTCACAATCTCAAATCTTGCACTGATGTAAACGAGAGATAATTAATGTCACGGATAAACCTATATGCCTGGCCGAACTTGAAAACGACCCGGGGTGACATTCTGGAATTACAGAAATACTGAGCTCCATTTCCTCTCATAAGTTCCCCGTTATATTCCAATATGTTCAGCTCCCCAGAGCAATTCCCATTAATGATACAATGATGTCGAGAGACTTGCATAAAGGAAGCATAAATGAATGTTGGTTATTTAATTATATATCTACTGAATACATAAAACAGAATATTAGATATGTAATTTACATAAATATTTTTCTAAACGCTTGTCTCTCTGTAAAAAAAGCCAATGATAAATAAGAAATAATTTAAAAACATAGCTTAAGATATAGAAAAAAGTGAAATAAAGAGAAACCTTGTGTGCAACACCGCTTGAGGCACGGCAAAGACCTCAATGAATCGCTTATATGGGTGATTCACCTAAAATGGTGAATAAGTTGAGCATGCAGAACTTTAGACATAGAAATCCTATAGTTCTATATGTATACACAACCAAACAGTCGAGTGGGACCAGTGCAGGGTTACCAGCCCACATATATGTTAGGTCAAAAGTCTTCTACAATTTCTCACTGACCCCATTTGGTCTATGAAAAATCATTCAGATCCTTCAAGGTCTGTTATGGAACTTTGAGACTCCTCCACTGGCATGCCATACTGGACAAACAGCAAGAGCTATTGGAAGCATAATTGAAATCATCTTTCCCTCACATAGCAGAGCTCTTAAATAGAAATCAGGTTCCGCTTGGGATACCCCAAAACTTGTGCATGCACCCAAAAGTCTGCTAAACTGCACATACATAAATTCCAAAGCCCCGAAGGCATCCACACTTGGATTTTACATGTCCCATGGCACAGGTACAGGTCTTTCCAATTCTGTAACCAAAAAAGACATTCCGAGAACTCAAATACTTGCAGATTATCCACATGAGTATGACCACAACATAGCAGTTCGGTAATTTCACCAAAACTTTTAACAAGTCACATGCAAGTGGGTTCTCCCCTATTGCTACTATCCTAGGACCACCCATAATTCTCATCTGTTGGAGGCATAGGATGTAAAACAAATAAGGAACTATTGCTAAGGAAAATGCAATGAACTTCATATTACATTGTATTGGTAGGCAGTGTGTTCACAGATCTGATGGGCAACATGATCCAAGGACAACTCGGAAGATACGATCATGGCAACTCTAAACGTCTCAACACTTGAGGGGCCCCTTAAAGAGCCGATCAATGATTAAGTACAGTACCTAACTAAAGCTGGTGCCAGAGACATCACACCCATTTCACTGCATTCATGAAAGAGTGCAAGAACCTCTAACAAATGCATACACGGTCTATGGGTTCTCAGCTTCCATTGGTATTGGGCAAAGATCCGGACCTTCTGGCCATGATAATCCTGGGCACCATTTCTGGCAAGGGACAAACACTCAGCAGTCTGCTAAGATCTACTCTCCCGCCATGAATATGAATGTTCCGTCCCAAGAACAGAGCCAGCAATGTACTCAGGAGCTGATGAAGGACCAAACTGGATCTTATCGAAAGAGGAGGAGAAGCAGGAGTTAGAGGAATAGGAGTGAACTCACTACTACCTCTTACCAGCTTTTCCCTCAGGTTGACAGCAGACAAATTGTCTAAGCAACCATCGACAACAAAGTTCACCCCCAAAGAGAGAACTATAGGGCTTACTATGACACAAACCACAGCACGGGGAATAACTGTCATGGAGGAAGCAATTGGCACTCTCATTGGCACCATAACATACACACATGGGTGAAATCACTGGTACAGGGATTGTTGGAGTCATGGCCCGCAGTTACAGACACAGGAATAAATGGTAATAAAGCTAATTACAGGGGATAGGTACTGGAATGGCACCAGGCCACACACAAGTTTCCCTAACCCCTTTCTGCTCTGGCACTTCAACAAGAGCACAAACCTTCAGAGCTGCTTTCTTGACTTATAATGCACAGCATGGATCACCACTGGGGTCACTGATACAGCTTGCACTGGGATCTATGATGATATCACTCACGTCACCACTGAGGACACAGAGGCAAAGTAGCATTAGCTACCACCTCCCTGAAAGTGACACCAAGGACCTATATGACCTAAGGAAGGCTACGTCACTCGTTAGCGGTTTGCACAAAAGAGCTGACAGCACACGGAGTGTGGCGATTACCTCCCACTCCACTAACCATGAAAAAACTCCAGCACAGTAGTATGTCGACAAGAGTTCTCACTGCCCCTAGCCTACTTCCCTGGTCCAAACCACGGGCATAAATCCAGAAGCTTCAGCCAAAGGCAAACCCGATGAGGAGCGTAAAGAGCTAAACAGTCTCTATATCATTGTCCTTGGCATTACCAAGAATGATGCCAGAGAAGACTTACCATTCCAGTTCCTCAAAGAATATGCCCAGCTTTAACAGATGGCCACAAGCTACACTTCTCATAATGGAACAATTGACAAAAATCCTGCACTTATGGTGCTCAGAAAGAGTATCTTTTCCGATTTAGCAATAAACTGATGAAGTGTTCATGCTTCACTCACATTCCTGCTTTGCTTTACTATTAATGTGAAACAAAAAACAACCATTCACAATGAAAAAAGTATAAGAAAAATACTACACATCCATGAATAGGACACAACAGCAAAACCGTAAAAGTTGCAGTCTAAAATGACAGATTCGTAGATAATTTGTATTTTTCCTAACGATACAAACCTTCAGCTATTTATTAGGGGTACTACTTTCGAGAAAGCTGAAAGGAGGAGCCATTAAAATTTAGCATGGGTTAACTACCCACACCGCTAGTTAGCGGGGATAGGGGGGGGATTAGCTCGCTACCGCTCCCACTCACACACCGGTGATTTAGCTCACTTTGCTTAGAGGTAGGACTTCAAGGTGGATAGGGTTGGCAGGCAAGTTTGTATAAATAGCTAAAGGTTTGTATCGTTACAAAAAAATACAAATTATCTACAAATTTGTCATTTGTTCCGTAACTGGAATACAGTACAAACCTACGCTATTTCTTTGGGGTGACTAACCCATTAGGAAGGGTGGACGTCCCTGCCAATCTGGCTTTTGGCTTTTACCCGGGGGATCCTTATCTGAGTATGTTAGTACTCAAATAAGGGGTCCTTGCGCCTCGCTAAAACCTTGCTACACAAAGTCCAAGGCCTATGCAAGCTGTGTATTAAGATATATAGAAGTGTGACCGTCCAGGTAAAGTTATTCAGAGACTTTAGTAGGAAAAAACTGTTGTAACCAAGACTTTCCCAATACCACCTCGCCAGGGTATGGGGATGCAACAGTATTAGCTTAATACTAGGTACAAAAGGGAGCATGGTTTACCTGCAGTGGTTTGAGGTCAGCTTGTGCAGAGAACCCAAGATGCTGCTTTCCCCAAGAGAGGGGAGGATGAAGAAAAGAATAAGAGCCAGTCAAACCTTTTCAGTCACACAGACTAAAACCTGGTAACAGTGCCCTCAACCTTCTGCTACTTGTCCAATAAGGAGCTTGAGGTATTATACCAGCTGTTGAGCAGCCACCACAGGACTGATAGAAAAGGTATCAAGCCTCCTGTGGGTCACGTCTTGCAGGTCGTGGGATGTGAAAGTAGTTTGTCGTTTCCACACCCAAGCCAGAAGAACCTGTGTCACTGAGAAGTTCCTCTTGAATGCCAGGGACGTAGCTACGCCCGACATAACGAGCTCTGGGGCAACGTGAAGTAGGAGGGTCCAGATTCAGTGCATGATCTACGACCTTGCAAATACATGCCGAGATTGTGTTCTTGGTGACCCTTCTCTTGGTCCTTCATGTGCTGACGAAGAGTGCAATCATACAAGTACAGCCTCAAACTCCTCTTTGGGCAGAGTAAGAGATGATCAGGGTCATCTGTTACAGAACAAAGACTCGAAATCCGGAAGGAGTTGAATCGAGGATCTGCTAGTCAGGGGTTCTGAGTCTTAGCAATAAACTCAGGGATGAAGCTGAACGTTACCTCTCCCCATCCCCTTGAATGAGCGATGTCGTATGAGACACAATGAAGTTCACCGACTCGATTGGCTGAAGCCAAAGCTACCAGGAACACCGTCTTCCAAGTTAAGTGGTGATCTGTTGCCTGGTGTAATGGGTCACAGGGAGGTCTCTTAAGAGACCTAGGAACTCAAACCACATTCCATGGAGGAGGTCTCACTTCAGACTGAGGACAGGTAAGTTCATAACTCCGTATGAGTAATTAAAGTCCTAGCGATGAAGAAATGTTCAATCTGTTCAGTCTAAAGGCGAGGCTTGAGGCTAAGCTATAGCCTTTTACCGACGAGACTGAAAGGGGCATTTCTTCCCGCAAATACATGAGGAACTCTGCTATTGCTGGAAAAGTGGCATCGAGAGGAGAGATACCCCTTCCACGACACCAACCACAGAAGACTTTCCACCTTGCCTGGTAGACTGCTGCTGATAACTTTCGCAGGTATCCAGACATCCTGATTGCAACTTGTGAAAATCCTCTCAGAGAGGAGATGCTGGATAGTCTCCAGTCTTCGCTACGGCTTTGAGGAATATGTTGGCATGTGGCTGTTTGAGTAGATCGTGTCGTGGAGGGAGTTCTTTTGGAGACTCCGTCAGGAGTAGCAGAAGGTCCGAAAACCATTCTGCGTGATGCCATAGCGGAGCTATGAGGGTCACTGAGAGGTTGATCGATGTTCTGGCTTTGTTGAGTACCCTCCTCATTAGACAGAACAGGGGAAAGTCGTAAACGTCGATGTTGTCCCACTGTTGTTGGAATGAATCTTGCCAGAGAGCCTTGGGGTCTGGGACTGGGGAACATTACAACGGAAGCCTGAAGTTCTGGGCTGTTGCGAAGAGGTCCACTGTCGGAGAACGCCACAAAGTCAGGACTTTGTTGACTACTAGATGATCCAAAGACCACTCGGTACCCACTATCTGAGATGCTCTGTTCAAGTTGTCAGCTAGCACATTCCTCTAATTATTATTATCATTATCATTATTATTATTATTATCATTACTTATTAGGCTGCAACCCTAGTTGGAAAAGCAGGGGCCCCAACAGGGAAAATAGCTCAGTGAGGAAAGGAAACAAGGAAAAATAAAATATTTTTCCTCGATAGTGGTATTGAGGGAATCTCGGCCCATCGCAGTATCTCTACTGCTGGATGGAATAGGGGCTGCGAAAGAGTACATCCTTGCTCGTTGATGTAAGCCACTACTGTGGTGTTGTCGCTCATCACCACCACTGAGTGGCCTGCCATGAAATGTTGGAACTGTTGAAGGGCCAGAAAGATGGCCTTCATCTCTAGGAGATTTATGTGGTGGTACTCTTCTGACTCTGACCAGAGGGCTGAGGTTGTGAGGTACAGCACGTGAGCCCCCACCCTTTTTTTGAAGTGTCTGAGAACAGCATCAAATCCGGGGGAGGACAAGAAGATCCACTCACTTTCCTAGGTTCTCGTCTCCCATCCACCACTCAAGATCCGTCTGTTCTGCTGATCCCATGGGGGTCTTGCAACCTTTCTCAGCCATGCTATTCTGTCATCTGATGGGAAGGCTTTGTGGAGATTGGTGTCTGTTATCATGCCTAGGTATACCAGTCTCTGCGTAGGAAGCAGGGAGGACTTCTTGAGGTTTACCACGATCCCCAGATCTTGGCAAAGCCTCAGAAGTTTGTCTCAATGTTGAAGAAGGGTTGACACAGAGTCTGCTAGGATTAGCCAGTCGTCCAGATAACAGAGGAGACGGATGCCAATCCTGTGTGCCTAAGATGATACTAGGGCAAACACTCTGGTGAAAACTTGAGGTGCTGTGGAAAGATTGAAGCACAGCACCTTGAACTGGTATTTTCTGTTGGCTAGGCTGAATCTTAAGTACTTCCTAGAAGACGGATGGACTGGAATCTGGAAGAACGCGTCCTTTAGATCCAGTGTGCACATGAAGTCCTGTTGTCTTACTGCTAGTCTGACCGTGTCTGCCGTCTCCATGCTGAAAAGAGTTTGTTTGACAAACTTGTTCAGAGCTGAGAGGTGGATGACTGGTCTCCAGCCTCCAGACGCCTTTTTCACATGAGAGTCGACTGAAGAAGCCTGAGGACCCGTCGAGGACCTCCTGGAGAGCGCCCTTCTTCAATAGGGTCTGGACTTCTGCCCAAGGGCCAGCCCCTTTGCTAATCCCATGGCAAAGGAGTCTATGAACACTGGATTCCTGGTCAGGGGCGGGAGAGATGTTATGAATGGGATGCGATACTCTAGGCGAATCACAAAGATTGTCCATGATTCAACAACAAGTTGCTTCCACCTGTCTGAGCAACTTTGTAAGCATCCCCTACTGGTGGACAAGCAGGGGGAGTGCCTATCCTAGCGTTTGCGGCCTCGGCTCCCTCTAGGATATTTTCCTCCCCTGGAGGACTTGGTGCCAATCCTGACCTTGGTAGGAAAGGGCTTCTTATACACCGTGGTCTTCACTGCTGTCTTGTTTGTCGTGGTCTTGGCTGGACGGGACTGGTGAGGAGCTGGTGGTTTATAGGCCTTGAAGTCAAAGCCCTATGAAGGAGGGAGTCCTGATGGGTTTTCCTCCATCTCTCAGCAGCATGTTCCACGTCCTTTAGGCTTGAATAGATGGGCTCCCTCTAGAGAGGAATATCTGAGCCAGCAAAATCATCTTCTAATGATGATAAAGACATTTTAATCAAGTTTTACATCACCGTAAACTACTCTTCAGCGATATAATAAGTCCTGACTGAGAACCCCAACGCATTGTACTCGCTGAACAGCCTCTAAAACGTTTACAAACCTTCCATAAGGCTAAAATCACTGGCAGTTCTTTCCTCCCTTCCTGGCTCTCGCTCCAGGGTCTGCAAGCAGAGTCGTCGAGGGGATGACGAAGATCCCCGGGGAGGGAGAAATCACAAGAGTTCCTCCAACAGAAGCCACAACACTGGGACACACTGTTAATGGGGAGAATGACGGTCCACTCATGGGGAGAGGGATGATCCACTCACAGGGATCTCGCAACCCAGCAACAAGCAGGGCTGGAGGCACAATCACAGAGACAGAGGGAGCAAAAAATACAGGAACTGGACCCCCAGGCACAAGGGTCAGGGCAACAGACAGAGGGGAAGGGGTGGAATCACTCGGGCCAGGTCAGTGAATGGAGTAACCCTGGACACTGGGCCAACACGCACTTTATACTTACACCCAACCTCAGGCTCAGCACCTCCCAGTGCCAGCACATGCCTTGACAGCTCTCTTGGGCTTCAGGGGGACCACTGGAATCCCTGACACTAAGAGCAAAGCCATGTCTTTAACCACTAGCATCACTGGCACAGGGGAAAGCAGGGAAGACGTAGTCTTAGCTGGAAGCTCCCTCACCAGTCATGGAAGGCGTACTTGAAATACTTAAGGATGTCCAAGAATTCCTTAGGTCAAGCTTGTTATCAGCAGTCTGCACGGAGACAGGTGAAGCGCTTCCAGCCTCCGAAGGGGTGTGGCGAACACTTGGAGTATGGTACGCCACACACCACCAAACCTGAAAAGCCTGCTGATGCAGATCCAACGACTCCTTGCTCCTGCTGCATCATCCCTATAGGGATCTCAAAACGTGAACCATGTTCCAAGCAGGAGGTCTAATCTCCAACTGGGGGCAAGTGACCTCGTAACTCCGTATGAGTAAGGAAAGCTCCAATGAAGCGGAAAGATCCTCTCCATTCAATCTAAAGGCTAGGCTTAAGGCTGAGCGATAGCCTTTTACCGCCAAGACTGACAAGTTTTTCCACTCGAAGGTATAGAAGGAACTTCTCTATTACAGCACTGGAATAGTGGCATCGAGTGGTACTCCCTATTGTGCAGGTTAATGCGAAAATAAGGAGACCCTTACACCTCGCTAAACCTGGTAAGCATGGTCTGCGGCCTACACAAACTGTTTGTGATGAAGTACTAGCAATGTGACTGTCAAGGTAAAGTTTATTCAGTCTTGTAGGAAATAACCGAGGAGACCGAGATATTCCCAATACCACCTCACCAGGGTATGGGGGACGCAACAGTATTGGGACAATACTGTACTAGGTTACGCAAGGGAGCAATGGTTTACTTGCAGTGGTTTGAAGTCAGAGTGTGCAGAATGAATGAATGAATGATTTGAAGTTCTCTGGAATCCTGACACGGAAGGTCACTGATGCCGATATCGTTTATTATAAATAAAGATTAAAGAATATTCAATTAAAACCAGAAAAGTAATTATGTTATAAAAGTTAAATAACACTAAGAAGACCTGCTTCTGATATATATTTTAAAAAGGCCACTAGCATTGTAGGACAATGTCCAAGGATCTTTGCAAGGATGAACCTGCCATCCTCATCCCGAGCCTCAAACAGATATCTATTTCTTTCTGTGCTATAAGTGGGGCATTCAGTCAACAAATGCCTCACTGTCAAGGGTATCAAACAGTAGTTGCAATATGGTTGGTGTTGGCCAGCCAGCAGAAACTCTTGTGTTATCCGAGTGTGACCAATGCGGAGATGACAAAGAGTAGTCTCCCATTTTCGGGGCATCCCATTATACCTCCAAGGGGATATAACAATCGCAATCTCTCTCATCTTATTTTCGATTAAAGAATCCTAATGCCTTTGCCAATTGTTAAAAATAGATTTCTTAATTACTGGTAAAAAATCATTAGAGAATGGGATACCTTCTTGGTAGCAACTCGGCTGCAGCACTCTTTACTAGTGAATCTGTCTCTTCATTTCCAGACACACCTACGTGTGCCGGAATCCAGCAAAATCGAACTGTTATACCTTTTAGGCCAATAATCAAAAGCCACTCCAAAATCTTTAAAACTAAAGGGTTACTAGAATTAAAGCCTTCTAAAGCTTGAAGGACACTTCTTGAATCTCTATAATTGGTAAAATTGCCCTCCTCTTTCAAAACTATTTTCTCAATAGTGGTTAGTATGCCATATACCGTAATTCAGCAGTAAATATGGAAGATATTGAAGGAAGTGCACCTCTACAGTTAAAAGAACTACTATATACTGTACTCCAAATCCAACGCCAGCATCAGATTTGGAGCCATCGCTATATATAAAAGGTGCTTCCCTATGTTCTTCAATATGTTCCATAAAAGAGACCTAGCTTCTAATTCAGTCATGTTTTTTTAACACCAATAAAATATTTACAAAAAGATATCTCTGGTAATTTCCACGGAGGGGTTGATGATATCTTAAATGGAAGCACCTTACCTCTAATTATATCAAGACTGTTTAACCGAAAGCCATAAGGTTGAGGAGATTTTGGGTGCAACTCAAAGTATGTTGAGTGCCTTACAAAGCTTGCAGTCTGAAAGGCTAAAGAGTTAGGAAGTCTTTGTAACCTAAACTATTACTGAATAATGGAAGATATTTGGTAATGGTCAAGAGGTAACTCTCCAGCATTAACAAGGAAACTTTGGATAGTTGAGGTTCTAAATGCTCCTGTGGACAATCTAATACCAGCATGATGTATTGAATCTAATATCGTTAATCAGCTTGCGGTGGCTGAGGAGTATATTTCACACAGACAACTAATTTTGGAAAAAATTAAGGCCTTGTATAATTTTAAAAGATTCAGAGCCTCAAGACATTTAACATTGAACGCCTTTAAGTGAGGAACCCATGTAAGCCTAAAATCGAAAATCAATCCTAAAAATTTAGCTACATCTACACATGGGACCCGTTGACCTTTCATGTATATATCCGGACCTGGATGTACTCCCTGGATACGACAGAAATGGACAACAGTAGTTTTGCTTGTTGAAAACTTGAACCCATTTATATCGGCCCACTGAATAATTATGTCAATTGTGAGTTGTAGTTTTCTCTAAACCATTGCCATTCTGGCTACAGCTAATGATATGGAGAGATCATCCACAAACAGTGTTGAGAAAACATCCCGGGGAATGACTGAGGATATCCCATTAATTGCTAGTGCAAACAGGGTTTTACACTTAGCACACAACCCTGAGGAACTCCCTCTTCCTGACATTTACTCGCATAGAGTTTACCCCACACTCGCTTGAAAAACTCTATGTGAAAGAAATGATTGGATAAAGTGGTAGCTCTCCTCTTAATCCAAATTCATGAATGGTTTTAAGTATACCATATCTCCATGTAGTATCATATACCTTTTCAAGGTAAAAAAAAAAAGACTGTCACATGGTGCTGTTTGGAAGCAAAGGCTTCACAAATAGAGGACTCAAGTCGTATCAACACATCAGTCGTTGAGTGCATTTTTCTGAATTCACATTGAATAGGTGATAAAATACCCTTCTTATCAAGGTACCACATCAGTCTTGCATTGACCATCTTCTCCATGATTTTCCACAAACATGATGTCAATGCAATTGGTCAATAGTTTGCTGCTAAAAACTTGTCCTTACCGGGTTTTAAAAAGGCTAATATAATAGCTAGTTCCCAAACACTTGGACAACTAAGATCATGCCATATTCTATTAATAATGCTTAAAATAAATAACTTTATATTAAAATGTACATGTTTAATCATTGCATATGGAATTGTATTGGGTCCAGGGGCTGTTTTGTTACAATTAGCAAGCATGGAATCAAATTCTCTTCCAGTAAAAGGGGAATTATACGACTCTTCCCTTCCTGTTGCAAAATTTAAAATTTTCTTTTTGTCAATGATCTTATACTGGTGACCAGGAGCTCCTTCACAATTGCATAATACATTTGAAAAATGATCAGCCAGGGCAATGCTAACATCATTTGCATCAGTCACATAATGAACGTTCACCTTTAACACTGGTGCTGGGTTTGGGGTAAATTTGCCAGCAATCTTTTTTATTTTCCTCCATACAGAAGATGGTGGTGTTCTACTGTTGACTGAGGAAACAAAAGATACCCAAGATTGGCACTTAGATTCTTTCATGGCACGACGGAACTGTGCTCTACACTTTTTGTATATACTGTAATTAAATTCTCATTAGTACGGCGTCTGCGCAATCTAGTCAGAGATTTTCTGGTGGCTCTGTGCAGGGCAGTTAATTCTGAAGACCACCACGGGAATGGTCATCGTTTGAATAATCCTGTGGTTTTGGGAATCGAATGGATTCCTGCTGTAAGGAAAGTTCCATTCAGTAAGTCTAAGGCATCATAAATACTTTCAAACGGTTCCGCACTCCCCTCGATTTCACTTGGCTCACAAAATTTAACCCAGTGCGCCTTGACAAGATTCCATCGAGGAGATCTTTGTAAAGGTGGACCCTTGGTGATTATAATGATTGGGGCATGATCACTAGCATGCCAATCATCTAATGTCCTCCAATCAAAATCAAGAAGGCAGTTAGAACTTGCAATTGAAAGGTCACAAGGTACCTGTTTGAACATGGAAGTGAGTGAGCTCTCCTGTAATTAAGGAGTCCGACATCCTCGTTTTGCCACAATTGATGATATAATATTGCCCCTGGTGCTTGCAAAAATACCACCCCACAAAGGATGTCTACCATTAAAATCTCAAAGTAAAGGAAAAGGTTGAGGGAGCTGTTGAATCACCTCTACTAAATTATCATACGATATGTTATCATTTGGAGGCAAGTACAGAGAGCATACTGTATAGTGTATTTTCTCCCTATATCAATCTGTACAACCACTCCCTACAGAGGTGTACGAATAGATAAAGGTATTTGGGGAACATCTCAACGAACGTACATGAGACTTCCGCCATGGCACCCTGCTTGTTGATTATATAGTGTTCTATAGCTAACATACTCTCGAGGACAAGGAGTGTTAGCATCAAGCATACTTTCCTGTAAACATACAAGTATGGGGGGATGTTCATGAATTAAGAGCTGAAGTTCATATTTGACCCTTAAACCCTAACAATTCCATTGCAAAATGGAGGAGAAAACTATGGATTATTTCTGGAAGACATCTTGGATGAGGTCTTCCCATTTGCAGTTTTTAATCTAACATTATTACCTGTAGGTTTCTTCAGAGATGGTCTTGATATGTTGGGTTTTATGTTTGTCTTTTTCTTTGTGTCCTTTTGATCTATTTCAACAGACAAAACATCAAATTTATTTGATGTCATAACTTTAATGTTTCTAAAGGAGGGGCTGAGAGTGATGGAGGTCTCTCTCTTTTACGATTAATAGATGGTAAGATTGTAGGTTTATGCACCGTTCCCACTACAGGTGCATCAGGTAAGCTGGTTTTAGGTGGAACCTCCATCAAATCGGGCAAGGACATGGCCTGAGAGAGGTTTTTACTAGTTTTTGTGATGGGGGACAAAGCCTGTACAGAGATGGGCGATGCCCTAGTGTTAATACACCGTGGTAAAGCCTTCGGAGGTAATATGCTTATCTTATCATTCAGAATTTTATCAGATGGTATATTTCTTTTTCTAGAGGTATTGGGAGGACTAGGTGGGTTTGATTTTAATGCCCTAGTATAGCTATATGATTTATTTAATAGTCTCTTGGCATGTCCCACACTTATATGTTCTAAATCAGATTTGTTACGGGTAGCTTCTTCGAACCTATACAGCTCGCAGCACCTGTCTGTGGATTTATGATTCGAGTTGCAATTTAGACACCTCTCTCCAAGTGCACATTCTCCATGGTAAGATTTGGAACAAATACCACACATTTTCTCATTTTTTGCAAACTTTAGACGGGTGTCCAAATTCAAAACAAGTGGCTTCTGCTTGAATGGTCATACTTTAATCATTCAATTTTCAATAATAGTATGGAAAAGAACATCAGCATCCTGGAAAGTAAGTATAATCATTGATGTTCCAGGAACCTTATGCATTTTCCATACATTTAGTGGACACATGGCCAGTATCTCCTCCTCTGTAAATTCATACAGATCTCTGTTAAAAACTACTCCCCTTCCGTAACTAAAATTTAGGTGGGGTTTGACATCTAACTTAATATCATCATTGGTTGTATTTAGGTTGGACAGTATTACAGATTGTGTGCTTGTTTTGGCATGGATAAGAAAACTATTTTTTCCAAAATGAGATATATCTCCCGGTGCAATAGTTCCTACTTTTTTCTGAATTAATTTGCATATTTTAAAATAATTCCCTGAACCCCCTTTGATTCAGCTACAAGCCACATTGGTGGTTTGGGCTTTCTCTGGTAATGCATAACTAAATTAGCGTCTTTTTCCAACCAGTTGGCAGGCCTATATACAACCAAATCCTTTGGTACCTTATCGCAGAGAGCAGCCATAACATTCAAGTTATTAATTTTGATATTATTCATGTTACTTATTGCTTTAAATGCTTAATCATGATTACTGTAAGGTATCCATGAATCCCATTTATCATCTTAAAGTTTCATCCTTATTTCTTTTATACATCCATAGCACTCAAATGTTTTATATAGATTATCACAGTTTGTCTCTATTGGAATTTGGGTAATATGAATGATTAAGTTTCCTCGTGTTACCCAAATTACTCAATTTTGGAATATCAGCAGAATGGTCCTATCCACTTCCGAGGTCATCAACAGAATTTTCCTTAATAGACTTGCCAGAGGTCGTCATCAGTGTCGGCTTATGCAAAGGACCAAGGATGCTGATTTCCCATAGGGAAGGGAGGAAGAAGAAAGGAAAAGAGCCAGACATTCCTTTTCCTTAAGACTAAAACCTGGGTAACCAATGCCCTCAACCTTCTGCTACTTGTCCAATAAGGACCTTGAGGCATTAAACCAGCTGTTGTGCAGCCACCATAGGACCGATAGAGAACATATCGAGGTTCCTGTGTGCCACGTCTTGCAGGTAGTGGGCGGTAAAAGTACTTTGGCATTTCCACATGCCCGCTTGCAATACCTGCATTACCAAGAAGTTATTTTTGTAGGCCAGGGACGTAGCACAGCCCCTGACATCGTGGGCTCTTGGACGACGTGATGGAGGAGGATTGGGATTTAGAGAAATATCAATGACCCTGCGAATCCATGCGGAGATTGTTTTTCGTCATCCTCCTCTCGATTCTGCCCATGCTGACGAAAAGTGAGGGCACTCTGGGCCAAGCTATTGCTGTTCTCTTGAGGTAGCGCCTCAAAACCTTACTGGGCATAGTAACAGATGATCTGGGTGGTCAGTTACAGAGCAGAGACTCGTTATCTCAAAGGAGTCGAATCTAGGATCCGACACCCCAGGATTCTGAATCTTTGCAACAAACTCAGTGACAAAGCTAAAGCTTAACTCTCCCCATTCCCTTGAATAGGCAACGTCATACGAGAAACCATGTAGTTCGCTAACTCGTTTGGCCGAGGCCAAGGCACGTACGAACACCGTCTTCGAAGTTAGTTGGCGATCTGTTACCATTCGTAATGGTTCGTACAGGGGTTCTTTTAGGGACCGAAGAACTCAAATCGTGTTTCATGTGGGAGGTCACACTTCCGACTGAGGACAGGTAACTACATAAATTCATAAGAGGAGGGAAAGTGCTAGAAATGAGGAAACGTCCATTCCTTTCAGCTTAAAGGCGATAGCCTTTAACCGCTGGAACCGAAAAGCGCATTTCTTCCCGCAAATACACGAGGAACTCAGCTATTGCTGGAATAGTGGCATCAAGTGGATAGCAAACCCTTCCACAACACCAACACAGAAGACGTTCCACTTCGCCTGGTAGACTGAAGCTGATGACTTTCACAGATATCCAGACATCCTTTTCGCAACTTGTTACGAAAATCCTCTCTGAATGAGGAGATGCTGGATAGTCTCCAGGCGGGAAGACGTAGCGAAGCTACCGCCTTGTGGTAGATGTTGGTGTGTGGTTGTCTGAGTAGATTGTGTAGTGGAGGAAGTTCTCTTGGCAGCTCTGTCAGGAGCAGTAGAAGGTCCGGGAACCACTCTGCATGATGCATAGTGGAGCTATGAGGGTCATCGAAAGACTGACCGATGTTCTGGTCTTGTTAAGTACTCTTCTCATCCGACAAAACAGTGGGAATGCATAAACTTCGATGTTGTCCCACCATTGTTGGAATGCATCTTGCCAGACAGTCTTGGGGTCTGGGACTGGGGAGCAGTACAATGGGAGCCTGAAGTTCAGGGCCGAAGCAAACAGGTCCACAGTCGGAGAACCTCACAAAGTCAGGACTTTGTTGGCTACTAGATGATTCAAAGACCATTTGGAACCCACTATCTGAAATGATCTGCTCAGATTGTCGGCTAGCACAATCCTCTTGCCGGGAATGAAGCGAACTGACATCGAGACAGAGCGGACTTCCGCCCATCTCAGAACTGTATCTCTACTGCTACATGGGATAGGGGCTGTGAAAAAGTACCTCCTTGCTCCTTAATGTAAGCCACTACCGTTGTATTGTCGCTCATCACCACCGCCGAGTGACCTGACAGGAACTGGTGGAACTCTTGAAAGGCCAGATATATGGCTTCCATCTATACGAGATTTATGTGAAGGTACTTTTCGGATTATGACCAAAGGCCTGAGGCTGTGTGGTGCAGCACGCGGGCCCGCCACCCTTCTTTTGATACATCCGAAAACAGTATCAAATCGGGAGGAAGGACGAAAAGATTGACACCCTTCAGTAGATTCTCGTTTGCCAGCCACCATCCGAGGTCTGTCCTTTCCTCTAGTCCCATGGGGATCAGAGTGTCCAGGGAATCGAAGGCCTGATTCCAATTGGATTTCAGGCGCTACTGGATTTATCGAATCCTGAGGCAGCTGTTGGGAACTACAGTAAACAGGCCAAGGATCATAGGTGTCCAAGGAGACATGGCCACTTCTGGGCTGGGAATTCTTCTCATCTGAAAAAAGGCCTTGCGACCTTCCTCAGCCTCACTATTCTGCATCTAATGGGAAGGCTTTGTGTAATTTGGTGTCTAATATCATCCCCAAGTATACAGTACCATTTTTTGAGTGGGAAGCAGGGATGACTTCTCGAGGTTTACCATGATCCCCAGATCTTAGCAAAGCCTCAGAAGTTTCTCTCGGTGTTGAAGAAGAGTGGCCACCGAGTCTGCTAGGATCAGCCAGTCATCCAGGTAATGAAGGAGACAGATGCCGAGCCCTTGTGCCCAAAATGACCTACAGCAAACACTCTTGTGAAGACCTGAAGTGCTGTGGAAAGGCCGAAACTCAGCATCTTAAATTGGTACTTTCTGTTGTCTAGGCTGAATCTTAGATAATTCCTTGAAGATGGATGGACTGGGATCTGAAAGTATACGTCCTTTAGATTCAGTGTACACATGAAGTCCTGTGGCCTTATCGCTCATCTGACCGTGTCTGCCGTCTCCATGCTGAACGAAGTCTGTTCGACAAACTTGTTCAGAGCCGAGAGGTTGATGACTGGTCTCCAGCCTCCAGATGCCTTTTTCACAAGAAAGAGTCGACTGAAGAAGCCTGGGGATCCGTCAAGGGCCTCCTGGAGAGTGCCCTTCTCCAACATGGTCTGAATTATGGCCCGAAGGGCGTGCCCCTTTGCTGATCCCATTGCAAAGGAGCTCACAAGCACTGAATTCTTGGTCGGTGGAGGAAGAGATGAGATGAACAGGACGCGATACCGAATGAATCACGGAGACCATCTAAGGTTCAGCCCTGAGCTGCATCCACCTGGTCCAGCAGCTTTGTAGGCATACCCCTACTGGTGGACAAGCAGGGGGATCACCTATCCAAGCGTTTGCGGCTTCTGCCACCACCTCTCTGGCGTTATACCCCACGGTTGGACTTGGTGCCTTTCCGGTCCTTAACAGGAAAGGTTTTTTAGACACCTTTATGTTCGCTGCCGATTTACTTGTTAAGGTTTGGGTTGGATCGTGTTTGGAGGGGGCTGACCTCTGTAAGGCTGCGATGTCAGGGCCCTATGAAGGAAGGAGTCCGTGTTGGACTTCCTCCATCTCTCCGCAGCCTGCTCGACGTCCTTAGCCTCGAAGAGGAAGGAACCCTCCAGGGAGGAGTTCCTGAACCTAGCAATCTCGGCATTTGGGACCTTCTGGTGGAATCTCTCGGCCACCGCATCCCTTTGTTTCAAGATGGTATTGGCCCACAGGTTCACTACCTGGTGAGCCAGAAACTCTATGGTCCAGGTACCAGAGAGAAAGAAGGTCTCAATAGCCTTCCTGGTACTTTCCCTAGATAAATCTTTGGTCCGTACCAGGATTCCCACAGATCCAAACGAAAGATCCAGCCACTTAGTCGCATGCATGGCATACTTTGCGACCTTCTCTTGGTTCACGATCTCCAATGCCGAGAACATTACCTGTCGCAAAGACAGCTTCTCCAGAGAGACACCTTTAGTCAGTTCTTCAAGTGAGGGATGGAGAGAGACAAGTTGAGCAAGGCTCATCCAGGATCTCATAATACCTCCTGTGGCTAACACTCGAAGGTGGGAGGAGTATGGTGGACGTGTTTGAACGGCAAGACACAGAGTAATCAGAAAGCTGTGAGCGATCTTATGCCGAGCCCCCATGACCAGGCCATGGCTGCACTGGACTTTGAAGGCTGCTGGGTGCCTAAGACACAGTCCAGGACTATGTCTTTGTCTTCTTGAGGGACCGACTCGGGGTTTGGTAACCAGGTGAGGATCCTCATGGCGGTCAGAACCTGCCTAAAGGCATGTTCCCACTCCCTCTGGTCTCTGTCTGAAGCTGGGCTGGTAGCAATATAGAATCCCTTTTTGGGGGAAATAGGGTTTCCAAGACCGAAGGTCTCAATGAAACAACCTTCTTAGCCAGAAGAGAACCGGGACTCTCTACAGGGTCCAAGGGAGACACGGAGTTCCCTTCGTGGGGTTTTTCCGTCAGAGACGAAAGGGGAGAGTCCGAAACTGACTCTTCTTTCGGAGAGCCTCTCAGGTCAGTGGGTGAGGCACTGGTAGGTAGAGACAATGCTGGGTTTACTAGGGAAACCTTTGATCTTGGATATCTTCTGCTTCGAAGGATAAGAGTCCCGCTTAGACTTCTTCTTCCACCTATGCCCAAACCTTTTCCACTGGGAGGCAGAGCACTCCCAACACTCATCACACTTGTTGTCTATGTTGCTGCGTTGGCCTTTGCAGACAGCGCAAAGGCTGTGGGGATCTGTTTCCACAGCGGACGTGAACTTGCTGCAGGTGCGGCCCTCCGATCCGGTACAGGCATGCATGGCTGGGGAAGAAACTCAGCATACACACACACTTACACTAAAAAGAAAAAGCGAAAAAATAGATTCATGGCAGTCCAAAATGGAGAGGAGAAAACAGCAACAACCGTTCTCCATCCAAGCCATGTGCAAAGTGAAGCTCAGTCACAGGTGAGTGAGTGAGGGGTGTAGCTAGCTACGCCCCTACCCCCCACTAACTAGCGGGAAGGGTAATTAACCCTTGCTAAATTCTAATGGCTCGTCCTTTCAGCTTCGCCGAAAATAATACCCCTAATAAATAATGTTGGTTTGTATTCCAGTTATGGAACAAAAACTTTTTTAAGACTGCTATGATCATACTGAGATAAACGTCTCTGAGATGGAAGCAGTGATGACATCTTGAGATTTATCATGATTCCCAGATCTTGACAAAACTCGAGAAGCATGTACCGATGATGAAGAAGGGTCATCTTCGAGTCTGAACTAATCTTTGGGGGGCTGGGATTGATTGATTGATTTAAAGTTTTCAGGCATCCTGACATTGGGGGGTTGGGAAGCCCTCCCGTAAGGCCGAGAAGTCATGGCTGTGTGGAGGAAAGAATTCTTGGAGGATTTTCTCCACCTATCAGCCGCTCTCCCTACCTCTTCAGGGTTGAAGAGAGAGGTTTCCTTGAGGATCGAGTCCCGAAGGCATGTGACCTCCAATTTTGGCACCTGTCTTTGGAACCTTCCAATCAAGATATCCTTTCTCTTTAAAATTAAATTCGCCAAAAAGTAGAACGTGTACTGCGAGAGGAATTCTAAAGTATGGGTACCTGACAAGAGGAAGGATTCCAGGGAGCATCTTGTCGTATCCTTGGAAAAATGCTCAGATCGAACAATCTGGCCCAACGACCCCAACCATAGGTTGAGCCATGAAGCAGCTTGCATTGCATACTTCGCGCCTCTCTCTATGTTGAGGAGCACGGATGCGATGCTGAAAGGGAGGCCCTCAAGGAAGCTAGTCTCTATACTGGGTCACCCCCTGGTAAGGGATTCTACCGAGGGGCCGAGAGTCAGGGTAGGATGAGGCTTGTCCCGGATCTCTTAATATTTCTTCTGCAAAATGAAAGGAAGTGGAGGAGATTGGGAGGAAGAACCTGCTGCGAGAATTAAAAGTCCTGCTGTCTGAGAGATAGCTTTCCTACTGGCTGCAGTAAGCCCTTTTGACCAAGGAAGGACTGCACTGGTCTTAGGAGGTTTCTGGGTGCCCAAGACTTAGTCCAGAATCATATCCTTGCCTTCCTGTGTGGCAGTGCCAGGGGACGACAGATTATTGAAGGCCCTCATGCACGCAAGGACTTGCCAGAAAGCATGTTCCGACTTCTTGCATTCTGCCTTGTAGTGGAACTTCAGACTCGCTGCTTTTGGGAGGTATTCTTTGTCCATGTCCTAGAAATCATCTACCTCCAGACTTTCATGCGTAAAAGCTTGGGGTAGGTCAAGGTCATCAGCTAGAACCTGTGAAGGACCTGCCTCGGGAGACCCCTTAGCCAATTCCTGCCTACGAGCTTCCCTTGCCTTAGAGTTCTTAGGAACAGTCTTTGAATCTCTCGATTCCTTCCTCAGAGGAAAGTGCTCCTCTAGAACAGATGTTTTAGAGGAAACTTGCGGTTCCTAAGGCTTTAGAGGTTCGAGAACAGAGTCTTGTTCTTCCTCAGGTGGAAGTGAGACCGGACGTTGGTCCGTAGAAACGATCTCGATATGCTTAGGATTGAAAGGATGAATGGCAATCTCCCGGGAGAACCTAAGACTCTACTTTATGGGTTTGCATGATGTCGGCGCGCATTTGAGTGACATGCTTCATCTTCCTCCTCTGTTTGGCCGTAATCCTTTCACCAGATCAAAATGACAAATTCGTAGATAATTTGTATTTTTCCTAACTATACAAACCTTAGCTATTTAATAGGGGTCTTACTTTCAGAGTAGTGAACCCTCGCTACTTCGCGGTTCGACCATCGCGGATTCACCACTTCGCGGATTTTTTTCATAACCCGTGTATATACATATATCGCGGATTTTCCGGAAATATCGAAAATACCGCGATGTGACCGATGGTGCGAGATTGGAGAAAGTAAGGAAAATTGAATCATGACTGATTTTCAATATAAATGAAACTCTGAGGAGCAACAAAGATATCATTTGTTAGAGAGATAGAGAGAGGTAAGGAATGGGAGGTAGTGAAAAGTAGCCCACAGAGCCTTACCTTACCTTATTGCCTTATTTTTTGTTTGGGTTCCCCCAGGTCCCTCAGTGTGAGGCACCTCGTATATCCACCAGAGAGTTGCTAATACATCTTCCGGTGTATTTTGCATCTTCCAGTCTTGGATGGTCTGGGATGCATCTTAGGTATTTATCGAGCTGATTTTTAAACGCATCTACGCTCACTCCTGATATGTTTCTTAGTTGAGCTGGCAGCACATTAAATAGTCGCTGCATTATCGATGCTGGTGCGTAGTGGATGAATGTCCTGTGCGCCTTTCTCAGTTTACCTGGAATGCTTTTTGGTACTATTAATCTACCTCGGCTTGCTCTTTCTGATACTTTAAGCTCCATGATGTTTTCAGCAATTCCTTCTATTTGCTTCCATGCTTGTATTATCATGTAGCGTTCTCTTCTCCTTTCTAGACTGTATAGTTTTAAGAATTGCAGTCTTTCCCAGTAATCAAGGTCCTTAACTTCTTCTATTCTAGCAGTATAGGACCTTTGTACACTCTCTATTTGCGCAATATCCTTTTGGTAGTGTGGGTACCATATCACATTGCAGTACTCGAGTGTACTACGCACATAAGTTTTGTAAAGCATAATCATGTGTTCAGCTTTTCTTGTTTTAAAGTGTCTGAATAACATTCCCATTTTTGCTTTACATTTAGCCAACAGTGTTGCTATTTGGTCGTTGCATAACATATTCCTATTTAAAATTACACCAAGGTCTTTAATTGCTTCCTTGTTTGTGATTGTCTCATTATTAGGTCCCTTGTATGCATACACCAGGTAGAGGTAGAGAGAGGTAGAGGTAGAGAGAGAGAGAGAGAGAGAGAGAGAGAGAGAGAGAGAGAGAGAGAGAGAGAGAGAGAGAGAGAGAGAGAGAGAGAGAGAGAGAGGTAGAGAGAGAGAGAGAGAGGTAGAGAGAGAGAGAGAGAGGTAGAGAGAGAGAGAGAGAGGTAGAGAGAGAGAGAGAGAGGGTAGAGAGAGAGAGAGGGGGGTTTAAATGTAATAAACAAAAAAATTTGATAGGTTATAACACATTGGTGCTTATGTAATATCAACTGTATACTGTAGACGGTTTGAATAAGTTAAGAAATGGTATAAACGATACTTTGTTAGTGTATTCGTACACACTCAAGAGCGGCAGCTAGATGACAGCTGATCTAATCACAGCCAAAAGTAAAACAAAAAGAAGTCAACAATACTCGATTTTTAAAACACACACGAAATTTAAAAACAAAAGTACACGCTTTCTTAATGTGCAATTAACTATTTAAAGAGTGGCAATTTTCTAGAATAAAATGATATTTCCCAAAAAATAGTGGTTTGCTGATGAAATCGGATCCCGTATTTTTAGCTATGATTGAAATGGATGTAGACTCGGCCTAATTTTTTCGTTTCGTTTCGTATTTAATTGACACTAAGAAAACTAATTTTAGTTTCTTCATCTAAATGTAAGTATTGTATAACTTGAAGAGAGAGAGAGAGAGAGAGAGAGAGAGAGAGAGAGAGAGAGAGAGAGAGAGAGAGAGAGAGAGAGAGAGAGAGAGAGAGATGAATCAGCTGTTGTAATCAAATGGCGTGTTTTTGTTTCGTGAGAATTTCATCGCCACGACTATAACAACAACATACTGTACTGAACTTTACAGTATTATACAGACTACTGTAATATGATAAAATAAAATAGTTGTAATCTATTTTATATGAAATGGGGCTATTTATTTTGTTTAAAAATGTTATTTTCCTTAGTAAAATAAATTTTTGAATATACTTACCCGATGATCATATAGCTGCATCCCTGCTGCCCGACAGAAAAAACCTACGGGCGGAATACGCCAGCGATCGCTATACAGGTGGGGGTGTACATCAACAGCGCCATCTGTCAAGTAGGTACTCAAGTACTCGATGTCAACAAAGAACCAATTTTCTCCTCTGTCCCACTGGTTCTCTATTGGGGAGGAAGGGTGGGTCCTTTAATTTATGATCATCGGGTAAGTATATTCAAAAATTTATTTTACTAAGGAAAATAACATTTTTCAATATCAAACTTACCCGATGATCATATAGCTGATTCATACCCAGGGGGGTGGGTAGAGACCAGCATTACAAGTTGACATTATGAGCTAAGTATTCCGTATTTCATTTTAGCAGTTATTCAAAATAACAAGCATAAAATAAATAAGTACCTGGTAAGGAAGACGACTTGAACAATTACTCTGCCTTTTTAAGTACGTCTTCCTTACTGAGCCTCGCGATCCTCATAGGATGCTGAGCGACTCCTAGGAGCTGAAGTATGAAGGGTTGCAACCCATACTAAAGGTCCTCATCAAAACCTCTAATCTAGGCGCTTCTCAAGAAATGATTTTGACCACCCGCCAAATCAAGTAGGATGCGAAAGGCTTCTTAGCCTTCCGGACAACCCAAAAATATTTCAAGAGAAAGATTAAAAAGGTTCTGGAATTAGGGAATTGTAGTGGTGGAGCCCCCACCACTACTGCACTCGTTGCTACGAATGGTCCCAGAGTGTAGCAGTTCTCGTAAAGAGACTGGACATTCTTAAGATAAAAGACGCGAACACTGATTTGCTTTTCCAATAGGTTGCGTCGAATATATTTTGCAGAGATCTATTTTGTTTAAAGGCCACGGAAGTTGTGACAGCTCTAACTTCGTGTGTCCTTACCTTCAGCCAAGCTTGGTCTTCCTCATTCAGAAGGGAATGAGCTTCTCGTATTAACAGTCTGATAAAATGGGATAAAGAATTCTCTGACATAGGCAAAGATGGATTCTTAACTGAACACCATAAAGCTTCAGACGGGCCTCGTAAAGGTTTTTAAAATAGAACTTAAGAGCTCTTACAGGACATAATACTCTTTCTAGTTCATTTCCAACCATACGATAAGTTTGGAATATCGAACGATATTGGTCAAGGCCGAGAAGGCAGCTCGTGTTTGGCTAGAAAACCAAGATGTAGAACATGTAGCCGTTTCGGATGAGAATCCGATGTTCTTGCTGAAGGCATGAATCTCACTGACTCTTTTAGCTGTGGTTAAGCATATCAGGAAAAGAGTCTTAAAGGTGAGATCTTTCAGGGAGGCTGATTGAAGTGGTTCGAACCTGTCTGACATAAGGAATCTTAGAACCACGTCTAAATTCCAACCAGGTGTAACCAAACGACGCTCCTTCATGGTCTCAAAAGACTTAAGGAGGTCCTGTAGATCTTTATTGTTGGAAAGATCTAAGCCTCTGTGACGGAAGACTGATGCCAACATGCTTCTGTAACCCTTGATAGTGGGAGCTAAAAGAGATCGCTCTTTCCTCAGATATAAGAGGAAGTCACCTATTTGAGTTACAGAGGTACTGGTCGAGGATACGGATACTGACTTGCACCAGTTTCGGAAGATTTCCCACTTCGATTGGTAGACTCTAAGGGTGGATGTTCTCCTTGGTCTAGCAATCGCTCTGGTTGCCTCCTTCGAAAAACCTCTAGTTCTCGAGAGTCTTTCGATATTCTGAAGGCAGTCAGACGAAGAGCGTGGAGGCCTTGGAGTACCTTCTTTACGCGTGGCAGACGTAGCAGGTCCACCCTTAGGGGAAGTGTTCTGGGAACGTCTACTAGCCATCGAAGCACCTCGGTAAGTTATTCTCTCGCGGGCCAGAGGGAAGCAACTAGCGTCAACTTTGTCCCTTCGTGAGAGGCGAACTTCTGCAGTACCTTGTTGACAATCTAGAACGGAGGGAATGCATATAGATCTAGATGAGACCAATCTAGTAGAAAGGCATCTATAAGAACTACTGCTGGGTCCGGGATAGGTGAGCAAAGTATTGGGAGCCTCTTGGACATCGAGGTTGCGAAGAGATCTATGGTTGGCTGGCCCCAGGTGACCCAAAGTCTCTTGCATACATCCTTGTGGAGGGTCCAATATGTTGGAATTATTGTCCCTTCCTACTGAGACAATCTGCTAAGACATTCAAGTTGCCTTGGATGAAACTCGTTACTAGTGAAAAGTCTAGACCTGTTGAACAGGAGAGGAGGTCACTTGCGAACTCGTACCATGTCAGAGAGTAGGTCCCTCCTTGCTAGGAGATGTACATCAAAGCAGGGAGTTGACCGTGTTCACCTCCACCACTTTGCCTTGAAGGAGAGACCTGAAGCTTTTCCAGGTCAGACGTACTGCCAGAAGCTTCTTGCAGTTGAAATGCATTGTCCTTTGACTCGAGTTCCATAATCCCGAGCATTCCCTACCGCCTAAGGTCGCACCCCAGCCTACGTCCGATGCGTCTGAGAAGAGAACGTGGTTGGGAGTCTGAACAGTCAGGGGAAGACCCTTTCAAAGGTTGATAAAGTCCTTTCATCAAGTCAGACCAGACTTATCTTTCCGGAAACCGGGATCGAGACCGCTTCTAGCGTCTTGTCCTTTTCCAGTGAAGAGCTAGATGATACCGAAGAGGACGGAGGTGTAGTCTTCCAAGTGACACCAATTGAACCACGGATGACAGTGTCCTAACCCGACTCATCCACAGCCTGACAGGGCCGTGTTCCTTCTTCAGCATCTTCTGGATGGATAGCAGGGCTGGGGGTTGATCGTCTTGTTCAGCCATGTCCTCATCAGAGGGTTCCTCATCCGAAACTGATGAGGAAACGGCAACGGAGTGGGCAACGTCTGACTCGCTGAATCCGGTCGCACTGGTGGATGCGTGACGGAGCCGGACACAAGATCATGGTACTGCTGCACAGTCTGTGAACTGTCAACCATGGGGACGCGAGGAAGTACAGCGACAACCCGAAACTGTCTAGACTGTCTGGGTTGTGCAGACAACCCCCTACCGGGTTGCTGAGGTTGCCGCACTGCGTCACAACAAGTCACCTCTGCTGGTTGTTGAACGTCTTCCTAGTGACACACTGAGCGTCCACAACCACCTCCGAGAGTCGCTTAACGTCAACGTGCGACTGGCAACCCACACTGGGTCGCACCGGTGGAGGAACCATCTCAACTGGCGGACGTGAGTAGGATACCTCAGCGTCAACAGGGCGTACAACCAACCGGTAGGAAGGTTGTTGGCTAGAAGGTTCTCCGTAAAAAATCCTCTATCAAGGACTAAGCTTGGACTGCATGTCTTGCAACAAAGCCCATTAGGGTCTATGGGAGCAGGTGTGGCAACAGACGGGGTTAGCGACTGAAGCGGAACCATTTACCATCCCTGGAAGCATGTTATGCTTTAATTAAAGTCCATAGGAGGCTAAGCAGCTTAAGGCTCCTCTCCAAATGACAGAGTCCTCAAGGGAATATCAGAAGGAGGGAGAACAGCACTTTCTCATCTACAGGAACCATGTCCGAGAAAAGCTAGGTTATCTCAGTGAGGGTTTCACTGGTGCATAAGCAGCAGACCAGAAGGCAACGTTATGTAACTGCTTGACAGTCTGTGAACTGTCAAAAACTGAACTGTCAACCACAACAGGTGCGTGAGGACATACAGCACTGGTGCATTAGTAGCAGACCAGAAGGCAACGTCATGTAACTGCTTGACAGTCTGTGAGCTGGCAACAACCAAAGCTGTGTGGGGAAGCCTCAACTCCTGACTGACTAGTCTGCTGCGGGCGAGTGGCGGTAACCACAGTGGGTTGCGGAGGCTGACACACCGTGTCAAAACACGGCAGCTTGTGGTAGCTCACGCACGGCAACGGAGTGCTCCGTGTGTCTGTGGGAGTCAGCATGCGTCTGGCAGGGTCGACTGCGCATGGGTGGAGGAGCTCTCACAACAAGAGTGTGGGAGCAGGCAGCCATGCTGGGCGCACAACCGTGCCAGGCTGTAGGCCAACGGGTGCATCGTCAACCTTCTCCGCAGTCGGGGTGTGGGAGCAGGCAACAACCAAAGCGGAGTGGTGGTGCGTGGTGGGGACTGCCGTGGGTTGCGGAAACTAACGCATCGCGTCAAAACACGGCAGCTTGACTCCACCTTCCCACTGCTGATGCGGTAGCTCACGCATGTTAACGGAGGGAGCCGCACGTCGGCTAACGTTAACATGCGTCTGGCAGGGTCGATCGCGCATCGGAGGTGGAGCTCTCCGCAGCCGGAGTGTGGGAGCAGGCAGCCTCAGCGTGAGCTGGGCGCACAACCGTGGCAGGTTGTAGGCTAACGAGAGCAGTGTAAACCTTCTCCGCACGAAACTCCTGCATAACCGCAGCTAACTGAGTCTGCATAGACTGCAGTAAAGACCACTAGGGTCTACAAAAAACGGCAACAAACGGAGCTACTGTCCGTTGTGACTGAGGGTCTAAAACAGCTGGTGCGGCAACAGACGGAGTTACTGCCTGTTGCGGTACCACCTTGCCTCTCTTGGGAGGTGTGCAGTCGTCGGATGACTGCAGCGAGTCCGAACTGACCCAGTGGCTACACCTAGGCCGTTGGACTTGCGCGGAAGGGACCGACTTGCACTTAAAAAGCTGCAAGATTTGGTCCATGGTTTCTACGAGAAACCTCTTCCGCAGACGAGGAATAAATGGGCTCTCTCGTCTTTGTGTGGGTGGGGCGATCACGTCGGCAACGTGTGTAGATACACCCGAAACCACGGAGGGAAACGTCTGTTCGTCGATCAAGGCCTGTGGAACCCATAAGTCGTTCGACATTACTTCTCCCCTGGGCTTGGGAGCTTGTAAGAGGTCCCGGACTAGGTGAACAACTGGCACGAACAGACGAACCCTCGAACGCAACACTGTAACACTTTGCGCATATCACTTTATCACTTTTGATTTTCTGTTTGCACTTATTTCACTGAAATCGAAACTTTAACTGATTTCTACCTGAAACACGCAATCCTATCCTTCATTAAAAGGTAGTAATTGCGAAAACAGTTTTAAAGAATTCAGTGGCTGGAAAAGAGACTAAACACTAGATCAAATAAACTACGTTTAAAATCTCTCACCGCATAAAGCCTGGGAACAAGAATAAAACTCTAGAAACGTTTTACCTTCTTCCCCTACAGCGACTAGGGAGAAGAGTAAAAAACGAGAACAACGTTACCCGCTTGAACGAAACGTTTATTCTCCTCTCTCTCCCTCCGTCTCTATCTTAGAACCTGAGAGAAGAGCCCAATTATATATCGTTAAAACATATTATTTGCTAAAGGAAAAAACTGAAAGGTTTCCCAAATAAAAAGTTCCTTTATTTAGAATTTAAACCATTTAAGCTAAGAAAGAATGAACGAAACGCTAGAATCGGTTTACTCTTACTGCAACGTGAAACCGTGAAATACTCTCTCTCTATCGTAACGATAGAGCGCATGTTGAACGTTCTGAACGTCAACAACTGCGGAGACTAAACTAAACGTTAGTTCATCTTTGAAAACAGTACGAGACTATCAAAGAAATTCTTTCATAAAACATTAAAATAAAAAGTATTAAATTCTTAAAAGGTAAATACGATATGACGGGCTCAATGTTAATTAACTTCAGTTCCAAGTAAGGACCGCCTACTATTAGGAAAGGTCGCATATAAACAAACATAAAAATTAATTTTTATAAGTTTATAATAAAAGGAAAGTTAATCGAAGAGGCCTATAAAGGCGGAGAGATATAAAATAAATAGATCTATAACTTGTTAAGCAAAATTACCAAAAACCTAAACACACTTCCGTCTAAGGGAAGGGTTGGCCATTTAAAAGTGAAAGAGAGTCCATACTCTCTTCGTCACCAACACTTCCGTCTAAGGGAAGGGTCGGCCATTTAAAAGTGAAAGAGAGTCCATACTCTCTTCGTCACCATAATTAAATCTATCCAAAACGAGTTCAAGTTTTGAAATGAAGATAAAACCCCTGCATAGCGAAAGCTCAAAACTGGAATAGTGTACTTCACCAAATCGTTGTGAAAACAAATCCAGTTAGGGACGGCGTATTTAGTAGGTCTTGCCAGTGGCACGACAGAGGGAAAATTGGTTCTTTGTTGACATCGAGTACTTGAGTACCTACTTGACAGATGGCGCTGTTGATGTACACCCCCACCTGTATAGCGATCGCTGGCGTATTCCGCCCGTAGGTTTTTTCTGTCGGGCAGCAGGGATGCAGCTATATGATCATCGGGTAAGTTTGATATTGAAAATTTACATTTACGTATGTAAAACAACTCTCTCTCTCTCTCTCTCTCTCTCTCTCTCTCTCTCTCTCTCTCTCTCTCTCTCTCGTAGATTGTTTTCCTGCTTTGCTACGTATGTATTATTTTATATAGATACGGTAAATAATATTTGTAATAACATATTTTATAAAAGCTTTTACTGTAATATACTTATTTATCACTTTCATCATGCACGTTAAATTCCTTAGTTTGTTTATTGAGCGTACTTCATGACGCCGTCGTTTCAGGCAGCGTCATAAAGAAAAACATTTCATTTCGAAGTCCTAAGAAAAATTAAGGTAAAACATTAGTAATAACCAAATCAACATACTGTACTGAATAATCAATATAATCAATGCAAAAACTAACCTATACACAGATGTGTAAATGCGTTTGTTTCTTCATTATAATCAGAGATAAACGTAAACAAAACATTGGTTGCCATTTTTTATCGTGCTTTTTGGCGTGTTTAGGAAACGCATGATATAAAGTCGCCTTTAATATTTGTGCCTGTTTCAGTTTAGGGTACGTTAATACATGCATTAAGTGTTCGGTACATTAAAGGGTAGTTTGTTAACAGTACTACGTACAAGGTAAGGTTTTAACAGTCTGAATATACATGTTAAATAAATAGGTAAATATGGTGTCACTACTTCGCGGATTTTCACCTATCGCGGCCGGGTCTGGAACCTATCTACCGCGATAAACGAGGGTTCACTGTAGCTTAAATGACGAGCCATTAATTTTTAACGAGGGTTTACTACCCACACCGCTAGTTAGCGGGGGTAGGGGAGGGTAGCTTGCTACCACGCCCCCCCCACCCCTCACACACCTGTGCTTGAGCTCACTTTGCTTGGAGGTATGACTTCAAGGGGGATAGGGCTGGCGGGCAAGTTTGGTTAAATAGCTAAGGTTTGTATAGTTAGGAAAAATACAAATTATCTACGAATTTGTCATTGTTCTGTAACTGGAATACAAACCACGCTATTTAATAGGGGTGACTCACCCAGTAGGAAGGGTGGACGTCCCAGCCAGTCTGGCTTTTGGCTTTGCCCGGGGGCTCGTTATTTGAGTGTGTAAGCACCCAAGAAACAAGGAATCCCTGCACCTCGCTAGAACCTTGCTACGCAAGGACTGCGGCCTACACAAGCTGTGTGTGAAGGTATGAAAAAGTGTGACTCGTCCTAGGAGGTTGTTCTGAAGTTCTTTAGATGGAAACTTGTAGACTAGGACTTTCCCAATACCACCTCGTTAGGGTATGGGGACGTAACAGTATTAATCTTAATACTAGGAACACAGGGAGCATGGTTTACCTGCATTGGTTTGAGGTCAGCTATGCAGAGAACCCAGGACGCTGCTTTCCCCAAGAGAGGGGATGATGAAGAAAAGAATAAGGACCAGTCAAACCTTTTCATTTATGCAGACTAAAACCGGGTAACAATGCCCTTAACCTTCTGCTACTTGTCCAATAAGGAGCTTGAGGTTTTAAACCAGCTGTTGTGCAGCCACCACAGGGCCGATAGCGAACGTATCGAGTCTCCTGTGGGTCACGTCTTGCAGGTAGTGGGATGTGAATGTTGTTTGACGTTTCCACACCCCAGCTTGAAGAACCTGCGTCACTGAAAAATTTCTTTTGAAGGCCAGGGACGTAGCTATGCCCCTGACATCATGTGCTCTAGGGCGACGTGACGGAGGAGGGTCTGGACTCAAGGCCAGGTCAATGACCCTACGAATCCATGCAGAGATGGTGTTCTTGGAGACCCTCCTCTTAGTCCTTCCTGTGCTGACAAATAGTGCTGGCACATGAGGACGGGCTGCAGCTGTTATTTTGAGGTACAACCTCAAGCTCCTTACTGGGCATAGTAAGAGATGGTCTGGGTCATCTGTTACAGTACGGAGACTAGAAATCCGGAAGGAGTCGAATCGAGGATCCGCCACTCCAGGATTCTGAGTCTTAGCAATAAACTCAGGGACGAAGCTGAACGTTACCTCCCCCCCTCCCCTTGAATGAGCAATGTCATACGAGAGATCATGAAGTTTGCTGACTCGCTTGGCCGAGGCCAAAGCTAGCAGGAATACCGTCTTCCAGGTTAGGTGGCGATCTGATGCCTGGCGTAATGGTTCATAGGGAGGTCTCTTAAGAGACCTGAGAACTCGAACCACGTTCCATGGGGGAGGTCTCACTTCCGACTGAGGGCAGGTAAGTTCATAACTACGTATGAGTAGAGAAAGTTCTAACGATGAAGAAATGTTCACTCCTTTCAGCCTGAAGGCTAGACTTAAGGCTGAGCGATAGCCTTTCACTGCCGAGACTGAAAGGGGCTTTTCTTCACGCAAATACACGAGGAACTCCGCTATTGTTGGAATAGTGGCATCGAGTGGAGAGATGCCCCTTCCACGACACCAACCACAGAAAACTTTCCACTTTGCCTGGTAGACTGCTGCCGAAGACTTTCGCAGGTGTCCAGACATCCTGACAGCAACTTGTTGCGAAAATCCTTCTCAGAGAGAAGATGCTGGATAGTCTCCAGGCGTGAAGTCGTAGTGAACCTACGGCTTTGTGGAAGATGTTGGCATGTGGTTGTTTGAGTAGATTGTGTCGTGGAGGGAGTTCTCTTGGTAGCTCCCTTAGGAGTTGCAGAAGGTCCGGGAACCATTCCGTGTGATGCTATAGCGGAGCTATGAGGGTCATTGAAAGATTGACCGATGTTCTGGTCTTGTCAAGTACCCTCCTCATCAGACAGAACGGGGGAAAGGCGTAAATGTCGATGTTGTCCCACCGTTGTTGGAAAGCATCTTGCCAGAGAGCCCTGGCATCTGGGACTGGGGAACAGTACAGCGGGAGCCTGAAGTTCAGGGCCATTGCGAAAAGGTCCACAGTCGGAGAACCCCACAAAGTCCGGACTTTGTTGGCTACTAGATGATCCAAAGACCACTCGGTACTCACTATCTGAGATGCTCTGCTCAGATTGTCGGCGAGCACATTCCTTTACCCGGAATGAAGCGTGCCGATAGTGGTATAGAGTGGATTTCGGCCCATCTCAGTATCTATACTGCTAAATGGGATAGTTGTTGTGAAAAAGTACTGTACCTCCTTGTTTGTTGATGTAGGCCACTACTGTGGTGTTGTCGCTCATCACCACCACAGAGTGACTTGCCAGGTACTGTTGAAGGGCCAGAAAGACGGCCTTCATCTCTAGGAGATTTATATGGAGGTACTTTTCTGACTCAGACCAGAGGCCTGAGGTTATGTGGTGCAGCACGTGGGCCCCCCACCCTTATTTTGAAGCGTCCGAAAACAGCATTAAATCCGAGGGAGGACAAGAAGGTCCACTCCTTTTCATAGGTTCTCGTCTGCCACCCACCACTGGAGATCTGTCAGTTCCGCAGGTCCCATGGGGATCTGGATGTCCGGGGAGTTGTATGCTTGATTCCACCAGGACTTGAGTCGCCACTGGAGGGATCTCATCCTGAGGCGACCGTTGGGAACTAGACGAGCCAGCGATGAAAGGTGACCGAGGAGACGTACCACGATTGGGCTGGAAGTTCTTCTCGTCTGAGAAAAGGCCTTGCGACCTTCCTCAGCCTTGCTATCCTGTCGTCTGATGGGAAGGCTTTGTGGAGATTGGTGTCTATTATCATGCCTAGGTATACCAGTCTTTGAGTGGGAAGCAGTGAGGACTTCTCGAGATTTACCATGATCCCTAGATCTTGGCAAATTCTCAGAAGTTTGTCTAGGTGTTGAAGAAGGGATGACGCCGAGTCTGCTAGGATTAACCAGTCATCCAGATAACAGAGGAGACGGATGCCAATCCTGTATGCCCAAGATGATACTAGGGTGAACACTCTGGTGAAGACTTGTGGTGCTGTGGAGAGACCGAAGCACAGCACCTTGAACTGGTACTTTCTGTTGTCTAGGCTGAATCTTAAGTACTTCCTTGAAGACGGATGGACTGGGATCTGGAAGTACGCGTCCTTTAGGTCCAGTGTGCACATGAAGTCTTGCAGTCTTACTGCTAGTTTGACCGTGTCCGCCGTCTCCATACTGAACGGAGTTTGTTTGACAAACTTGTTCAGAGCTGAGAGGTCGATGACTGGTCTCCAGCCTCCAGACACCTTCTTTACAAGAAAGAGTCGACTGAAGAAGCCTGGAGAGCGCCCTTCTTCAACAGGGTCTGGACTTCTGCCTGATGGGCTTGCCCCCTTGCCAATCCCATGGCAAGGGAGCTCAATGACACAGGATTCGTCGTCAGGGGAGGTGGAGATGTTATGAACGCGATGCGATATCCTAGACTGATCACGGAGATTGTCCAGGAATCGGCCCCGAGTTGCTTCCACCTGTTTGAGCAACTTTGTAGGCATCCCCCCACTGGTGGACATGCAGGGGGACTGCCTATCCTAGCGTTTGCGGCCTCGGCTGCTCCCTCTAGGATTCTTGCCTCCCCTGGAGGACTTTTTACCTTTCCCTTCTTTGACAGGAAAGGGCTTAGACACCACGGTCTTCGCTGCTGTCGTCGTTCTAGTGGTCTTGACTGGATGGGACTGCTGTGGTGCTGGAGGCTTATAGGGCTTGGATGTGAAAAGCCCTATGAAGAAGGGAGTCTTGATGAGACTTCCTCCACCTCTCAGCGGCACGTTCCACATCCTTAGGCTCGAACAAGATGGATCCCTCTAGAGAGGAATGTCTGAGCCTATTGATCTCGGTGCTAAGGACCTTCTGATGGAATCTCTCAGCTACTGCATCCCGACATTTTAGAATAGTATTTTCCCACAAGTTCGAGACTTGGTGGGCCAGAAACTCGATCATGCGAGTACCTGAGAGAAGAAAGGTCTCCATAGCCTTCCTGGTACGTTCTTTGGAGAAATCCTCAGAACGTATCAGGATACCTAAGGTCCCCAACCAGATATCGACGTGGCTTGCATAGCACACTTCGTAACTTTCTCCTGATTAAGCATCTCGGTCGCCGAGAATGAGACCTGCCAGTTGGAGAGTCTCTCAAGAAGGACTCCCCTGGTAAGCTCTTCCAGCGAGTGGTGAAGAGGAAGAGCTAAACAAGGCTCCTCAAGGATCTTGAAGTACCTCCTCTGCTGTACGCGAGGAGGCGAGAGGAGCTTGTTGGTGGCACTGGAACGGTTGGAGGAGGACATCTCGGAGAGCTGTAAAGAGATCTTGTCCCTGGTACTCTTAACCCCTTGAGACCAGGGCAGTGCTGCACTGGTCTTGGAGGGTTTCTGAGTACCAAAGACACGGTCCAAGACCGTGTCCTTGCCCTCTCGAGGAGGGATCTCTGGATCAGAAAACCCGTTGAGAGCCCTCATTAGAGTCAGAACTTGCCAAAACACATGTTCTGACTCTTGCTGGTCTCCTCCTGATGTAGGACTTGCAGCGAAGTCTCCTTCTGTCCCCAAAGGCTCTTCTTGGGGAGAGTTGCGGACATTCTCCAAGTGGCTAGCTGGCTCCATCCTAGTCCTAGTAGAGGACTTCGGCAATGTTTTGGAGTCCTTAGATTCCTTCCTGGGAAGGATGTAGGACTCCAACATTAACGAGGATGGCATGTTCCTTTCAATCCCCGCCTGAGAAGATATCTCAGCGTGAGGAGAGGTTTCCCTCATTGGTGCGATGGGGGAAAGTCTCTCCTCGCGTGATTCCCCTGGGGACGGGAGATCTTCGTCGGAAAGGGAAAGAGAGACAGTCTGGGGGAAAGAAGGAACCTGCCTCGAAGGTCTGCGTGGAGTCAGTTTTGCCCTTGGAGAAGTTACCGCGTCTGGAACTCCTCTTTTTCTCTTCAAAGGGGTAGAAGCAGCCATGGATCTGTGCCCTAATTCAGAGAAGACAGGCTTGAAAGCCTGGGTTACGGCTCTGATCAGTGCACCGAACCAGGGTTGTTGGCTGACAGATGCACTGTCAGACATACCCCTTGAAGGGACAGGAATTGAAGGATCCCTGGGAGGAGTTCTCATTGGTGGGTTCGCCTGAAATGGCTTTGGGGTCCTTGACCCCTCTAGATGTTTCCCTTCTCCCACAATGCGCGGTGATATGCGCTTGCGGGGAGGGGAATGAGGCGATGGCGACCTTGCCGTGCGTAGTTCAGCAGTCTCGCGTGCGGGAGGATATTGACGCTCGCGCGAGGAAGAGTAATGGTGCTCGCGCGAGTAAGAGTAACGGTGCTCCCGCGAGGGAGAATACCGGGATTCGGGCGTGGGAGACTGATGGCGCACAGGAGCGCGTGCTGGAGACTGTTGGCGCACAGGAGCGCGTGCGAGAGACTTGGCGCGCGCGGTCGCGCAAGATCAAAGAGTTCGCGCGTGCCTGTGCCAGTCGTAGGGCGCGCGCGCAGGAGAAAGATCCCTAGCGCGCGGGCACGCAGTTGAAACCTGTGATGCTCGTGGGCGCACGACATTATGTGGGCGCGAATCCGTAGGAGAGGATAGGCGAGTGTGCGCGCGTATCCTCGCGGATGCGTGCGGGAGAAGGATGGCGCGATGGAGAGCGCTGGCGAGATGGCGAGTGCTGGCGCAATGGCATTAGCTGGCGCGTGGGAGAAGTCAGTTTAGTTGACTTCCCAGTAGCGCTCAGATCAGTAGATCGTTGGTGCGCAGGAGAGTTAACTGCTGGGCGTGAGCGCTGGCGTGCGGGAGAGCGCTGGTGCGTAGGAGATCGTTGGCGAGCAGGAGAGCGCTGGCGTGTAAGAGAGCGCTGGCGCGCAGGTGAGAGTTGGCACGCAGCCGGGCGTGGGTGCGTAGGCTTAGGCTCAGGCAGGGCCTGGCGCGCAGGAGAACGTGGGCGCGTATGTGCGTGAGGGTGTGCATAGCGTGTAGTGGAGCTGTGCTCCTGTTGGGACGTATGTGCGTGTTGGCGCATACGCCCTTGATGCCCTCTGTTAGGGTTTATTGATGGGGCCTGACGAGCTATTAGAGCGCGTTCGTCAGGTTTCGTTGGCGGATAGCGCGTATCTGGGAGGCGTGCCTTAGCGTGCTCAGATGAAATGACAAATTCGTAGATAATTTGTATTTTTCCTAACTATACAAACCTTAGCTACTTACATGGGTTTACTACCCCTCCGCTAGTTAGCGGTGGGGGTAGGGAGGGGTAGGGAGGGGTAGCTTGCTACCCCTCCCCCCTCACACACACAGTGCGAACTCCACTTTACTTAGAGGTAGGACTTATCTTGAGGGACAGGGCTGGCGGGCAAATATGTCTAAATAACTAAGGTTTGTATAGTTAGGAAAAATACAAATTATCTACGAATTTGTCATTTGTTCCGTAACTGAAATACAAACCAAACTATTTACATGGGGTGACTTATCCCTTAGGAAAGGTGGTAAGTCCCGGCCATACTGGCTTTGGCTTGCCCGGGGATTCCATATTCGAGCAATTAAGTACTCGGACAATAGGGAATCCCTGCTCCTCGCTAGCGGTTGTGAAACTGCCGCGGCCTACGTAAGGTGAATGCGAAGGTGAAAAGTGACTTGTCCTAGGAAGTTGACCTGGAGTTCCTCAGAAGGAAATCTAGGCTAGGACTCTCCCAATACCGCCTCGTCAGGGTATGGGGACATGACAGTATTACACTTAATACTAGGAACACAAGGAAGCATGATCTACCTGCAGTGGTTTGATGTCAGCTGTGCAGAGAACCCAGGATGCTGCTTTCTCCAAGGGAGGAGAGGATGAAGAAAAGAATAAGGGCCAGACAGATCTTTTCATTCATGCAGACTAACACCAGGTAACAATGCCCTCAACCTTCTGCTACTTGTCCATTAAGGAGCCTGAGGTTTAGACCAGCTGTTGTGCAGCCATCACAGAGCCGATAGAAACGTATCGAGCCTCCTGTGGGTCATGTCTTGCAGGTAAGGGGCTGGGAAGGTAGTCTGACGCTTCAACACCCCCGCTTGCAGAACCTGCGTCCCTGAATGATACTTCATGAAGGGCAGGGACGTAGCTATGCCCTTGACATCATGCGCTCTAGGGCGATGTGACTGAGAAGGGTCAGGATTCAAGGCCAGGTGTAACACCCTACGAATCCAGGCTGAGATGGTATTCCTGGTGACCCTTCTCTTCGTTTTCCCAGTGTCCACGAACGAGGCTTGAACCCCTGGGGACGAACTGCGGCTGTTCTCTTAAGACACCACCTCAGACTCCCTACTGGCAAGGTAGGAGATGGTCTGGGTCATCTGTTACAGGACGGAGACTCGAAACCTGGAAAGAGTCGAACCGCGGGTCCGGCACTCCCGGGTTCTGAGTCTTGGCAACAAAACTCAGGGACGAACCTGAACGTTACCTCTCCCTATCCCCTTGAATGGGCGATGTCGTATGAGAGACCATGTAACTCGCTTGGCTGAGGATAATCCTAGCAGGAACACTGTCTACCCGGTAAGTTGGTGATCTGGGGCCTTACGTAGTGGTTCGTAGGGAGGTCTCTTTAGAGACTTGAGGACTCGAACCACGTTCCAAGGAGGAGGTCTCACTTCCGACTGAGGGCAGGAGAGGACATGGCTTCGTATGAGGAGAGAGAGTTCCAGCGAGGGAGAAATGTCTATCCTTTGAGCCTGAAGGCAATACCTAAGGCTGAGATATAGCCTTTCACAGCCGAAACTCAAAGACACATTTCATCCCGCAAATATACGAGGAGCCCCGCTATTGCTGGAAGCGGCATCGTGGGGAGGGATACCCTCTCCATGACACCGACCACAGTCACTCGCCCCTTCGCCTGGGAGACTACTGCAAAAGACTTGCAAAGGTGTCCAGACCTCCTTTTCGCAGCTTGTTGCAAAAATCCTCTCTCTTTGAGGAGATGCTGGATAGTCTCCCGGTGTGAAGTCGAAGCGAAGCTACGGCTTTGTGGAGGATGTTGGCATGTGGTTGTGTGAGTACCCGTGACGTGGAGGGAGTTCCCTCGGAGGCTCCGTAAGGAGTTACAGAGGGACTGGTGAGCCATTCTGCGAGAGGCCCTAGCAGAGCTATGGAGGTCATTGAGAGACTGACCGATACTCTGGTCTTGTAGAGTACTCTCCTCATCAGCCCGAACGGGGGAAGGCGAACACATCGATGTCGTCCCACCGTTGCTAGAAGGCATCTTACCAGAGGGCCTTGGGGTCCGGGACCGGGGAGCAGTACAGCGGGAGCTTGCAGTTCAGCGCTGTAGCGAACCGGTCCACAGAGGGGAGCCCCACCGAGCCAGGACTTTGTAGGCTACTTGAGGATCCAAAGACCACTCGGTATCTGGTATCTGTGTCGCACTGCTCAAACTGTCAGCGAGCCTATTCCTTTGCCTGGAATAAAGCGAGCTGCTAGGGTGATCGAGGGAAACTCGGGCCATCTCGGTATCTCTACTGCAAGATGGGATGGCTGTACTGAAAAAGTACCTCACTGTCTGAGTATGTAAGCCATCACTGTGGTGTTGTTGATACTCACAACCACAGAGTAGTCTGCCAGGCTTGGTGGAGCTACTGAAGTGCCAGAAACACGGTTTTCATCTCTAGTACGTCTAGAGAAGGTACTTTCCTGGTTCTGACCACCGGCCTGAGGTCCCGTGGTTCAGAACGTGGCACCCCCCCCCCTCCCCTTTCTTTGACGCATCCGAAAACAGCATCAAGTCTGGGGGGAGGACGAGAAGGTCCACTCCCTTTTGTAGATTCTCGTCTGCTTCCCACCACTGGGGGTCCGTCTGTTCCGGTTGTCCCATAGGGATCCAGGCGACAGGGGAGTCGTGTCCCTGACTCCACCGCGCCCTGAGTCGCCACTGGAGGGAACTCATCCTGAGGCGACTGTTGGAAACCAGATGGGCCAGGGAGGAGAAAAGGTTGAGGAGACGTAACCACGTTGGGCTGGAGGTTCTTCTCATGTGAGGAAAGGTCTCGCGACCTTCCTCAGCCTTGCTATCCTGTCACAGATAGTCCCTCTGGAGGGAAGAGGATCGTTCAATCCCTTAGAGGAGTTGACACACGAGGGTTCGCCCGTAGAGAATCTGCAATGAAGGGAGCGATTAAAGAGGTCTGGGGACCCGTTGGCAACCTCTTGGATGGAGCGTTCTTCAACATGGTCTGAACTTCTGCCCGGAGGGCCCGTCCCCATACCGATCCCTACCCAGGGAGGAGGGAGGGCAAACCCGTGAGCCCCAAGGAGAACCAAATCTGAAAAATGGTATTCTTATTATAAAATAAATTTTCAAATATACTTACCTGGTAGTTACATATATATAGCTTAATCCCGCGTTTCGTCGCACGCACGGCAGAAATTCAAATTTCGCGGCAATCACCGCCAGGTGGGTAGGTGGTCATACGTGAGTGCCATCTCTCAGTAGGTAATGGAACCATTCCCAACATTCCTCCACCCTTGCTAACCTGGCATAGCCATGGACAATGATTCTGACCACCTACTCCAAAAACTAAAAACACACACCATAAAAACCAATTTGACTTGCATCCCAGACTGTGGAAGGCTGCAACAACCTTCACAGACAATCTGTGAAAACAAGTACTGTACAAGAAAAAAGGTAAGGGTATATAATAAAAAAAGGTTATAGGGAAGAGGCAGTACACCCTTCTCCAACTACGACGCCGGAGATAACATACGGACCCAGGGAGCAACAATCTTCATATTGGGTCTGGACATCTTTAAGAAAACAGTCAGCGAAGATTGATTTACTTCGCCAGAGAGTAGCTTCCAAAATTGACTTCATTGACTTATTGTGCTGTAAGCCATAGAAGTCGCTACAGCTCTAATCTCATGGGGTTTTACCTTAAGGATTGGGAAACTTCTTACCTCACAATTCTGGTGAGCTTCCCTTATCAAATCCTTAATAAAAAAAGCCAGGGCATTCTTTGATAAAGGCAAAGAGGGCTTTTTAACTGAGCACCAGAGGTTGTCTGCTTGTCCTCTCAGGTTTTGGATGCGTGCAGATAAAATTTCAGAGCTCTCACTGGACAAAGGCCTCTCTCCTTCTCCCGTCAAACTAAGTGAGATAGCCCTGGGATGGTAAAAGATCTTGGCCAAGGTCGAGAAGGATTCTCGTTTTTGGAGAGAAAGCCTAGCTGAAGAGAGCAAACTGCATTTCTCCATTAAAGCCCACCTTCTTGCTGATGGCTTGTAACTCTCCTACTCTTTTGACTGTAGCAAATGCAACTAGGAATAGAGTCTTTATGGTAAGATCCTTCCAAGAAGCCTTGTCAAGGGGTTCAAACCTACTTGAGGTCAAAAAGGCTAGGACTACATCCAGGTTCCAAGAAGGGGTTGGATTGTCCTTTCTCTTAGCGGTCTCAAAAGATCTAATGAGATCCGAGAGATCCATGTTACCTGACACGTCAATGTGTCTGTGACGAAAGACGGAGGCTAGCATGCTGCGGTAACCCTTGATGGTAGGTACAGTCAGCTTCTCTTTTGTTCGCAGATGCAACAGAAAAACTGCTATTTGGGCTATAGAGGTACTGGTAGAGGAAAGTTTGTTAGTCCTGCACCATTCTCTAAACATGTCCCACTTAGATTGGTAAACTCTAATAGTGGATGTCCTTCTAGCTCTCGCAATACCTCGTGCAGCTTCCCTTGAAAAGCCCTTCGCTCTTGCCAGCTTTTCGATAGTTGAAAGGCAGTCAGATTGAAAGCGGGGAGATTCTGATGGTACCTCTCTAAGTCTGGCTGTTTGGGTAGATCGCTCCGACTTGGTAACGTTCTGGGGGTATCTACCAGCCACTCTATCACTTCTGCAACCCAAGGTCTCATGGGCCAAAACGGAGCTATCAGGGTCATGCGGGCGTTGTGTGATTCCCTGAACTTTTTCAGAACTGAAGCGTGGGAGCAATACACTGGCAACCTTTGTCATCTGTGTAGCAAAGAGGTCTATCGAGGGTTGACCCCACAACATCCAAAGGCTGGTGCACACCTCGTGATGTAGGGTCCACTCTGTAGTTAGAGCTGTCTTCCTCTGCTGAGAAGGTCCGACCTGACGTTCTTTTCCCCTTCTATGAAGCGAGTTATCAGGGTTATGTCCATCGCTTTCGCCAACAGTAGTAGGTCTCTCGCAGCCTCGTAAAGTGAGTCTAAACGAGTGCCTCCCTGCTTCTTGATGTAGGCCAACGCTGTGGTGTTGTCTGTGTTGACCTGAACTAAGTTTCCTTGGACTTCCTCCTGAAAGTGTATTAGTGCTAGGTGGATGGCCACTAGCTCCTTGATGTTTATGTGCCATTCCCTCTGAGACTCTTCCCACAGACCCGATATCTCGGCCTTCCCCAGTGTTGCACCCCACCTCATGTCTGAGGCGTCGGAATACAACACTAGGTCGGGGTTCCTCTGATAAAGTTCGAGGCCTTCCAGGAGTTTGTTGACATCGTGCCACCAACTCAAGTGCTTCCTGATCCCCAAAGGAATCGGCAACCACTTTTCTAGACCTTGACCTCTCGTCCAAAATTTGTAAGATGGAATTGAAGAGGCCGTAAATGAAGTCTCCCTAGGGATACGAACTGCTCTATCGATGAGAGGGTACCCAGTGGACTCATCCATTCTCCTACCGAGCAGGACCGTATGTCAGGAAGTGTTGCACCTTTTCTAGACAATCTAGAATGCGTTTCGGGGCTGGAAAATCCTGAAAAACCACTGACTGAATCCTCATCACCAGGTAGATGATATTTTGCAAGGGAGTCAGTTGAGATTTTGCCAGGTTCACCACTAGACCTAGCCGTTTCGTCAGAGACATTGTAATTTGAAGACCCTCCAGACACTTTTCTTGCGACCTGGCTCTGAGTAGCCAATCGACCTGGCTCTGAGTAGCCAATCGACCTGGCTCTGAGTAGCCAATCGACCTGGCTCTGAGTAGCCAATCGACCTGGCTCTGAGCAGCCAATCGACCTGGCTCTGAGCAGCCAATCGACCTGGCTCTGAGTAGCCAATCGTCCAGGTACATTGATATCTGTACTCCCTTCAAATGTAGCCAGTGAGTCAAGTTGACAACCACTCGGGTGAAAACGTAGGGAGCCGTGCTCAGTCCAAAACAGAGTGCTTTGAACTGATAAGAAGTTTCTTGGAACACGAATCTCAGAAATTTTCTATAGTTCAGGTGTATCGGGATGTGGAAATACGCATCCTGCAGATCTAACAACACCCTCCAGTCTCCATGTCTGGTGCCTGCTAGGACTGACGCAGAAGACTCCAAGGTAAACTTGACTTGCTTATGAACTTGTTAGGAGGACTTCATCCAGAACAGGTCTCCAACCCCCCCGAGTTCTACGGAACTAGAAAAAGTCTGTTGTAAAACTCCTCTGACGAGAGGACTTCTACCACTTCTATTGCTGCTTTTGACAGCATCTGGTTAACCTGCTCTTGCAAGAGCTGCTGCCAGTAGTGGAATACTTGTGTCTGGAGATTGAGTTCACTTTTGGGGTTTTGGTTGCTGTTTGGGGTTAAGAGGTTGACCTCCAGCAGCCATTCTTTGTCCTCTTCTAGACAAGCTCTCCCACGAAAGGGCTGACGCGTGGGAGGAGCTTACTTCTCCTTCCTGGCTACAAGGCTAGTTTGAAGCACTTCATCGCAGTCCTTTGTAATCAGATCTTGCGTTGCTTGTGCGGCGTAATAGCTGCCTATAAGTCCTTCACTAGCTCTGAAGGGAAGAGGAACTTTGCTGTGAAAAAGGGTTGAAAGTTCGACCGACCCGTCCCTCACGGTGTCTGCGAGGACTCCCAGAGTCCAGTCCATCAAGCTGAAGACCTCGATTGTTCTGAAGATGCCCTTCAGCAAGTGATCCATCTCCGAAATGGACCGCATCACCTTAGTCTTAGTCATGGCTGAACTACGTGAGGCGTCAATGAAAAGGAGAAGTCTCCTAGGGAGGAGGTAGGAACTTCCAAACCGAGAACCTCCCCAGGCTTGTACCACACACAGGATCTAGAAGCCAGTCTCGTAAGGGGAAAGGAAAAGGTTGTCCTTCCTTGTTCTTTCTCTTGAGAATCCAATCGTTCAGAGTCGAAAAAGACCTCTAGACCGATCTGGCTAACACTGTTTCCTTGAAAAAGGAAGATTCCTGGGGTCTACCCTTCAAAAAATGCGAGGGCGGGCTCCGAGGTACAGCCTGCTGAAAAGTCCTCCGGATATAAGTCCGCCTGAACTGCAAGTAATCTTTAAGATCTGCTGCATGAAGAGTTTTCTGCGTTTCCTCCTCTGAGATCTATCCTGGCATACCTGATAAGGAAACTGGCTTCATAGGTTTTAATGCCTCATTTGCTAGCATTCCTTGAGAGACTCAGCGATCCACCCAGGGGGCTGTAAAAGTCTCTGTGGGGCAGCCACATCCTCTAAAGGGTTAGCGATCTCCGAAGGAGAACGAGTGGGAGAAAACACACGCCTCACCTTGCATGCTTGCGTCCCGCATGCGTTCAGCATGCTGCGATTAAGCGTTAAGCTGCGTCCAGCATGCTGCTGCTGCTGTTGCGACTTCCTCTGTTTGTGACTTGTAAACGTCAACAGGGACGTAATGGACCATTGAAGCTCTGACAGGCATGATGCTGCGTTAAGGACGCTGTGAGGGAGCGTCCTTGCCGCCTCCCGTAATGCGTCCAAATCGCTGCGAGCGAGCGTCCATGAGCGCTGCAGCTCGCATGCGTTCTAGCCGCGAGAGAGCGCTCGGGACTATGACATTCGCGATCCTGACGCAGGGGAGCGTCCTGATCGCGTGCGTACAGCATGCGTGCATCCAGCATGCTGTGAGGGAGCGTCAAAATCCTTGCCGCCTCCCGTAATGCGTCCAAATCGCTGCGAGCGAGCGTCCATGAGCGCTGCAGCTCGCATGCGTTCTAGCCGCGAGAGAGCGCTCGGGACTATGACATTCGCGATCCTGACGCAGGGGAGCGTCCTGATCGCGTGCGTACAGCATGCGTGCATCCAGCATGCTGCATGCGTTAAGCATGCTGTGAGGGAGCGTCAAAATCCTTGCCGCCTCCCGTAATGCGTCCAAATCGCTGCGAGCGAGCGTCCATGAGCGCTGCAGCTCGCATGCGTTCTAGCCGCGAGAGAGCGCTCGGGACTATGACATTCGCGATCCTGACGCAGGGGAGCGTCCTGATCGCGTGCGTACAGCAAGCGTGCATCCAGCATGCTGCATGCGTTAAGCATGCTGTGAGGGAGCGTCAAAATCCTTGCCGCCTCCCGTAACGCGTCCAGATCGCTACGAGGGAGCGTCCATGAGCGCTGCAGCTCGCATGCGTTCTAGCCGCGAGAGAGCGCTCGGGACTATGACATTCGCGATCCTGACGCAGGGGAGCGTCCTGATCGCGTGCGTACAGCAAGCGTGCATCCAGCATGCTGCATGCGTTAAGCATGCTGTGAGGGAGCGTCAAAATCCTTGCCGCCTCCCGTAACGCGTCCAGATCGCTACGTAAGTCGTGTGTGAAGGTGAGCAGTGAGCAGTGACACATCCTAGGAAGTTGACCTGGAGTTCTTTAGAAGGAAATCTAGGCTAGGACTTACCCAATACCACCTCGTCAGGGTATGGGAACATGGCAGTATTACAACTTAATACTAGGAACACAAGGAAGCATGGCTTACCTGCAGAGATTCGAGGTCAGCTGTGCAAAGGACCCAGGATGCTGTTTTTCTCCAAGGGAGGAGAGGATGAAGAAAAGAAAAGGGCCAGACAGATCTTTTCATTCACACAGACTAAGACCAGGTAACAATGCCCTCAACCTTCTGTTACTTGTCCAATTAGGAGCCTGAGGTTAGACCAGCTGTTGTGCAGCCACCACAGGGCCGATAGAAAACGTATCGAGCCTTCTGTGTGTCACGTCTTGCAGGTAGTGGGCTGTGAAGGTGGTCTGACGCTTCCACACCCCAGATTGCAGGGCCTGCGTCACCGAAAAGTTCTTCTTGAAGGCCAGGGACGTAGCCACGCCCCTGACATCATGCGCCCTAGGGCGCCGTGACGGAGGAGGGTCAGAACTCAAGGCCAGGTGGATCACCTTGCGGACCCAGGCCGAGATGGTATTCCTGGTGACCCTCCTCTTCGTTTCCCCGGTGCTAACAAACAAGGCTCGCACCTGGGGGCGGACTGCAGCTGTTCTTTTAAGATATAACCTCAGACTCCTGACGGGACACAGTAGGAGATGGTCTGGGTCATCTGTTACAGAACGAAGACTCGAGACCTGGAAGGAGTCGAACCTAGGGTCCGGCACTCCCGGGTTCTGAGTCTTAGCAACAAACTCAGGGACGAAGCCGAACGTTACCTCCCCCCATCCCCTTGAATGGGCGACGTCGTAGGAGAGACCATGCAGTTCGCTGACTCGCTTGGCCGAGCCAAAGCTAGCAGGAACACCGTCTTTCAGGTAAGGTGGGGATCAGAAGCCTGGCGTAATGGTTCGTAGGGAGGCCTCTTAAGAGACCTGAGGACTCGAACCACGTTCCAAGGAGTAGGTCTCACTTCCGACTGAGGGCAGGTAAGTTCGTAACTCCGTATGAGAAGAGACAGTTCCAGCGTGGAGGAAATGTCCATTCCTTTGAGCCTGAAGGCAAGACTTAAGGCTGACCGATAGCCTTTCACTGCCGAGACTGAAAGGCGCATTTCTTCCCGCAGATACACAAGGAACTCTGCTATTGCTGGTAAAGTGGCATCGAGGGGAGAGATACCCCCTTCCACGGCACCAACCACAGAAAACTCGCCACTTCGCCTGGTAGACTCCTGAAGATGACCTGCGCAGGTGGCCAGACATCCTTTCCGCAACTTGTTGCGAAAATCCTCTCTCTACGGCTTTGTGGAAGATGTTGGAGTGTGGTTGTTTGAGTAGCTCGTGACGTGGAGGGAGCTCCCTCGGGATCTCCGTGAGGAGCTGCAGAAGGTCCGGAAACCACTCTGCGTGATGCCATAGCGGAGCTATCAAGGTCATCGAGAGATTGACCGATGTTCTGGTCTAGTTGAGGGCCCTCCTCATCAGACAGAACGGGGGAAAGGCGTACACATCGACGTTGTCCCACCGTTGTTGGAAGGCATCTTGCCAGAGGGCCTTGGGGTCCGGGACTGGGGAGCAGTACAGTGAAAGCTTGGTGTTCAACGCCGTAGCGAACAGGTCCACAGTCGGGGAACCCCACAAAGTCAGGACTTTGTTGGCTATCCGAGGATCCAAAGACCACTCGGTACTCACTATCTGCGTCGCTCTGCTCAGACTGACGGCGAGCACATTCCTCTTGCCTGGAATGAAGCGAGCCGCAAGTGATATCGAGTGGACTACTGCAAGATGGGACAGCTGTTCTAAAAAGGTACCTCCCTGCTTGTTGATGTAAGCCACTACCGTGGTGTTGTCGCTCATCACCACTACGGAGTGGCCCGCCAGGACTTGGTGGAACTTTTGAAGGGCCAGGAAAACGGCCTTCATCTCCAGCAGGTTTATGTGAAGGTACTTTTCTGATTCTGACCACAGGCCTGAGGCCTTGTGGTTCAGAACGTGGGCACCCCACCCCTTGTTTGATGCGTCCGAAAACAGCATCAAATCTGGGGTAGAGACGAGAAGATCCACTCCCTTTCACAGGTTCCCGTCTGCCACCCACCACCTGAGGTCCGCTCGTTCCGCAGATCCTATGGGGATCAGGATGTCCGGGAAGTCGAGTCCTTGACTCCACCGAGACTTCAGTCGCCACTGAAGGGATCTCATCCTGAGGCGGCTGTTGGGGACGAGACGGGTCAGAGAGGAGAGGTGGCCGAGGAGATGAAGCCACGATTGGGCTGGGAGTTCTTCTCGATTGAGGAAAGGTTTTGCAACCTTTCTCAGCCTTGCTATCCTTTCGTCTGATGGGAAGGCTTTGTGGAGATTGGTGTCTATGATCATGCCTAGATATACCAGTTTCTGAGAGGGCTGCAGAGAGGACTTCTCGAGGTTTACCACGATCCCCAGATCCTGGCAAACTTCGAGGAGCTTGTCTCGGTAGCGAAGAAGGGATGCCTCCGAGTCTGCCAGGATCAGCCAGTCGTCCAGGTAACGAAGGAGATGGATGCCGATCCTGTGAGCCCAGGAAGAGATCATGGTGAAGACTCTGGTGAACACCTGAGGCGCTGTGGAGAGACCGAAACACAGCACCTTGAACTGGTAGATCTTGTTGTCTAGGCAAAATCTCAGGTACTTCCTTGAAGACGGATGGATTGGGATCTGGAAGTACGCGTCCTTCAGATCCAGTGTGCACATGAAGTCTCGTGGTCTCACTGCAAGTCTGACCGTGTCTGCCGTCTCCATACTGAACGGAGTCTGCTTGACAAACCTGTTCAGTGTCGAGAGGTCGATGACTGGTCTCCAGCCTCCAGACGCCTTTCTCACAAGAAAGAGTCAACTGTAGAAGCCTGGGGACCCATCCACGACCTCCTGGAGAGCGTCCTTCTCCAACATGGTCTGGACTTCGGCCCGAAGGGCCTGCCCTTTTGCCGATCCCATGGCAAAAGAGCTCAACGACACTGGATTCGCTGTCAGGGGAGAGAGAGATGCTGTGAACAGGACGCGATACCCTAGGGATATCACGGAGACCGTCCAGGCATCCGCCCCGAGTTGCTGCCACCTTGCTGCGCAGCTCTGCAGGCATCCCCCCACTGGTGGACACGCAGGGGGATTGCCAACCCTAGCGCTTCCGACCTCGACCGGAGCCTCTAGGGTTCTTGCCTTCCCCGGAGGACTTCTTTCCCCTCCTGCCCTTGGCAGGAAAGGGCTTAGACACCTTGGGCTTCACTGCTACGGTAGTCTTCTTCGTATCGTTGACAGGACGGGGCTGGTGGACCGCCGGAGGCTTGTAGGGCCTCGATGTCAGGGCCCTATGGATGAGGGAATCCTGGTTGGATTTCCTCCACCTCTCGGCAGAGAGCTCCACGTCCTTAGGCTCAAACAAGCTCTTACCGAGAACGGAAGAGTGTCTGAGCCTGCTCGACTCGGCGCTGGGAACCTTATGGTGGAACCTCTCGGCAACAGCGTCCCGGCGCTTAAGGATCGTGTTGGCCCACAAGCTCGAGACTTGGTGGGACAGAAATTCGATGGTCCGAGTGGAGAAAGGTTTCCAGCGCTTTCCTGGTGCTTTCCTTGGAGAGGTCCTCGGACCGCACCAGGATGCCCAGAGACCCCAGTCAGATGTCGAGCCATGAAGTGGCCTGCATGGCGCACTTAATGACCTTCTTCTGGCTCTGGATCTCAGTGGCTGAGAAGGACACGTGCCGGTTGGAGTCTCTCTCAAGAGGGACTCCCCGTGAGTCCTTCCACGGAATAATGCAAGGGAAGGCTCAGCGAAGACTCCTCGAGGATTTCAAAGTACAGTACCTCCTCTGATGGACTCGAGGAGGAGGGAGGAGCTTATTCCCGGCACTGGATCTGCTGGAGGAGGCAAGCTCCGCGAGCTGGCCCTCGATCTTGTCTCTGGCACTCTTCATCCCTTGGGACCAGGGCAATGCTGCGCTGGCCCTAGAGGGTTTCTGAGTGCCGTAGACGCAATCCAGGACCGCGTCCTTACCTTCACGAGGTAGGACCTCAGGGTCTGGAATCCCATTAAGGTTCCTCAAGAGAGTCAGGACTTGCCAGAACGCATGTTCTGACTCCTGGTGCTCGCCTCCTGTCGGACTTGCAGCGAAGTCTCCGTACCCCACAGGCTCTTCCTGGTGGGAAACGTGGGCATGCTCGATGGCTCTGGGCTGTTCCTGTCTGATCCTAGCTGACGATTTTGGAATCGTCTTGGAGTCCTTAGGTTCCCTCCTGAGCGGGATGCAGGACTCTAGAAGCGAAGGGGGCAGGTCCTTCTCCACCTCGGGAAAGACACCTCTCGGGAAGAGGAGGAACATCCACCATTGGTGCGATGGGGGAGTATTCCTGCTCAACCGACTCTCCTAAGGATGGGTAATCCTCCTCCGCAGAGGAGGGCGAGAAGGTCTGAGGGGGGGTAGGAGCCTTGCGCAAGGATCTACGCGGGGACAGCACAGGCCTCGGAGGAGGATCCACGGGAGAGACTCCTCTCTTCCTCTTCAGGGGGGAGGAAGCTGCCGCTGGCTCGCGACCCGAATCAGAGAGGGCCGGCTTAATCGCCCGCACGAGAGCTCTGAGTAGGGCGTCGAACCAGGGCTGTTGACTGACAGCAGCGCTGTCTGACACTCCCTCTGGAGGGAAGGGGATCGAGGGATCCCTAAGAGGAGTCGACAAACGAGGGTTCGCCTGCAGGGCTGTAAGAGAAGAATCCCTAGACCTGTCCGAGGAGCGTTCCCCCTCTGGCGAGCGCGCTGGTCTGTGCTTACGGGGAGGGGAACGCGACAAGGAAGACTCCGCCTGTCGGCGATCGTGCTGGGGCTCGTGTCGGGCCCAGAGCAGGGCGCGAAGCTGGGAAATCGCGCGTGAGAGAAGGGCGCGAAGCTGGGAAATCGCGCGTGAGAGAAGGGCGCGAAGCTGGGAAATCACGCGTGAGGCGGGGGCGGGGGCGCAATGGCACGCAGAAGGAGGGTCAGGAGTGATGGCACGATGGCGCGCTGGCGACAGAGCGGGAGCGTGGGCGCGGGGGCGCACAGCAGCCTGAGCGGGAACATGCCCGCGAGAGTGCGTGGGCGATGGTGTAGGCGTGCGGCGATCAGGAGCTGGAGCAGGAGGAGGCCGAACGCGCGGGCGCGCAGCGACCTGGTGCGGCCCCGGAGGGCGTGAGATAACAGGAGCGCCCGAGCGCGTGTTCGGTAGGACCGGCCGAGGGCGCGATAGCGCGGGAGCAGGGTCGCGAGCGACCTGGGAACGAGAGGTTTGGTGACGGTCTGGTTGGACCGGTTTACTCGCCTGTGTAAGCGCTAGTTGCGCTGGCGATCGTGGGCGCGCACAGCGCGCATCAGGAACAGGTCGCACCAGGGTTCGCTGCTTTGGAGGTCGCGTGAGGGCGCTCTGGAGTTAGTTGCGCCACTACCGCTGTCTTAAAGACAGGCACGGGGCGTGTAGCAGGAACAGGGCGCGATTTGGGCGCGATTTGGGCGCGATTGTATCTGCAGTAGATTCGCGCGGTTCCAGAGGCGGCCGTGAGCGCCCGTGCGCTGGCTTGGCAACCTCTGGGGCGACAAGCTGAGTCGTCGCGACGCATGGTCGCGTTGGTGCTGGAACCTCTCTCGTATCGCGAGCCTCCCTTGTATCGCGAACCTCCTTAGGTGGGCGCGATGGGTCCAAAGCGACACGTGGGCGCGTTGGAGTGCGCGTGAGCGCTGGAGCTGGAATCGCGCGGGGACGCGTATCCCGTCTATCCCCCGCAGGGCGCGACGAGTCCGTAGGAACCTGAAAGTAGGTGTCGGAGGGCGCGTGTGCGCAGAAGGCCGCTGGGGCACCGGTGGACGCGTAGGCGCCATATCAGGAACTGGCCGCGAGTGCGCAGGCGAGCGCGGCGGCACTATATCAGGAACAGGGCGCGTCTGCGCAGTTGAGCGCTTGCGCGCTACTTCAGGAACTGCTGGAGGGCGACGGGGCGCCGATGGGCGTGGGCGCACAGGGGAACCCTGGTGTACAACAGGAACAGTGGCGCGAACGCCTAAGGGTGAGCGCCGAGGCGCTTTGTCAGGAACGTCAGGAACAACAGCAGCAGGAGGGTGCACAGGCGGAGCTTTACGCTTAGGGGCGAGAGGCGCAGTTTCGCGCTCAAGTCCCTGAGACCCCAAAGGGTCTGGAGATTGCGCAGTGGCAGTCTCAGGTGGCGCATAAAGCGCGTCAGCAGCTTTAGATGTCGATGGTCTGGGCGACAGCTCACATTGTCCCGAAGGACGACCATCCTCCGAAGGGAATCGAGAATGATCCCTGGAGAGGTCAAGGTTGGTAGCAGGCAGGTCAGGAGAACGGCGAGTCGTCTCCTCCGCAGAGGACTGTGGTGACGACGAGCCGAAGAGGCGCCTACTAACCCCTTTAAAGGGGGAAGGAAGGCCTCTACGGCAAAGGGGAGGACGAGCCTTCCGCCTTATACGCCCACGGAAGGAGAGACCGTGGGACTAAGCTCCTCCCTCGAAGTATGTTCGGAGGGGGAGACAGAGCCTTCTGCTACCGCAGCCACAGGAACGGGAATTTGGCCAGACCCACGGGATGTTTCCGACACAACAACGTCAACCACAGACAGAGGATCTATCTCCGCTAAGGTTGACGATTGTTCGGCAGCCGCACCTCGTTTGATCATGTCAAACAGGGCTTCCTTGGAGGGCGAACCCTGTAGCCCCAAGGAAGCCCAAAGCTGAAAAAGATCATTGTTAGAAACAAAAACCTCCTCCGAGGGGGGAGGGGCAGCCGCCTCGCTATGGGAGGCAATGACCTCTCCCTCACCACGGGATCGGTTAATGACATCAACAACATTATGGTCTACAGTGAACCCTCGCTACTTCGCGGTTCGACCATCGCGGATTCACCACTTCGCGGATTTTTTCCATAACCCATATATATACAGTAATATATATATATATATATATATATATATATATATATATATATATATATATATATATATATATATATATATGTATGCATGTATTTATGTATACATGTAGGTATGTATATGTGTATACATATAAATATATATATATATATATACACACACACATATATATATATATATATATATATATATATATATATATATATATATATATATATCTATATATCTAAAGTAGGAAGATGTGATGTAGTTCTAAGGGAAAAGTATGGGAAATATGTCTGGGTAATAAGCAAAGCTCTACCTCCAGTTTGTTTCTACATTATGATCAGAGATAAATGTAAACAAAACATTGGTTGCCATTTTTTATCGTGCTTTTTAGCATGTTTAGGAAATGCATGATATAAAATCACCTTTACTACTTGTGCCTGTTTTAGTTTAGGGTACTGTAGTACATGCATTAAATGTTCTGTACATTAAAGGGTAGTTTGTTAACAGTACTACGTACAAGGGAAGGTTTTAAAAGTCTGAATATACATGTTGAATAAATAGGTAAATATGGTGTCACTACTTCGCGGATTTTCACCTATCGCGGCCGCGACTGGAACCTATCTACCGCGATAAACGAGGGTTCACTGTACGCTACCACTCGCCGGCCTCTCGGAAGAGGCCGCCCGAGCGGGAGCTTTGGAGGAGGAATGGGCGGCGGAAGAAGAAGACTTGGGATTTTCTCTCTTCCGAGAAGCCTCGGAAGAAGAAAGATCCCTTTTAGCCTTCCTCTTACGTCGCCGGGCAAACCTCTCCCACTAGGAGGTAGACCACTCCCTACACTCAATGCACAAATTAGAACTATCACACCGTTGGCCCCTACACTGAGGGCATAAGGAGTGAGGATCCGTTTCCACCGCCGACATAAAGGTCCCACAGGGGCGGCCGGGAAGTCCAGGGCACGTACGCATAAGGAGAAATAGAGGCCAACTTCATACACTCACTGAAAAGAAAAAGCAAACAAAATTATGGCAGTCAACAAAGGGGAGAGCGCTGACAGGTCTGTCGTCTCTCCGAGCCAAAAGTAAAGTGAGTTAATCGCCGGTGTGTGTGAGGGGGGAGGGGTAGCTAGCTACCCCTCCCTACTCCCCCGCTAACTAGCGGTGGGGTAGGAAACCCTCGTTAAAACTTTATGGCTCGTCATCGGCTGCGCCGAAGTAATTACCCCATGTAAATAGCGTGGTTTGTATTCAGTTACGGAACAAACTTATACTTAGTAAGTTAGTATTTTACATTCCTTGTAAGAAAAATAAAAGAAATTAAATAATTGCAAGTCATACTAAGTAGACTACGTCACAAGATGTGACGTCATAGCGATGGTGGACTGATTTCCTTCAAGGCATTCAGAACTCGCCCTGCTAAGAGTTTACGTCACATGAATGTGACGTCATAATGTTTTTCCTTCCATTATATCTTTAAGAGTTGTTCGTTAGTTAATCAAGTAGAGGGGAAAAATTCCTTGATCCTATCCATTTCCATCTACGAACATAGAAAAGAAAACAAATACACATATTCCCTCTGCTACATACTGTGTGGGAATCAAGAGCAGCTTGAAAGCCGGTCTAGCCCTTTAATTTAACAAAAGAGGAGCCATCTTGAAAATCAAGTTAAATTAAACTGTCCAAGTTGGACCAACAAAAAACTATCTTATTCGTGTGAAAAAGGAAAATCCAATATCTTCGATAGTCGAAAGGCAGTTAGCGATTGCCATAAACAATAAACAATGGGTATTTCACCAAGTTTGTAAACAAAGCAAACCCACAACGAAACGAATTTCAGACGTGTTGACTTGATCAATGGCAGGGAATTTCTGAGGAATGTTGGGAATGGTTCCATTACCTACTGAGAGATGGCACTCACGTATGACCACCTACCCACCTGGCGGTGATTGCCGCGAAATTTGAATTTCTGCCGTGCGCGCGACGAAACACGGGATTAAGCTATATATATATATGTAACTACCAGGGAAGTTACATACAGTATTTAAAAACAGAAATAAGTGACAAGGCCTCCCCTGGGGGGAGAAGTGGTGCTGCTTCACTTAGGGAAGCAACCTCATCTCTCATACCCGGGGTTGGACAGAAAAAATCGGTCTACACTACTACTCGACGGTCTCTCGAAAGAGACCGACCGAGTAGGAGCTTCGGAGGAGGTTTGGGCGACGGAAGAAGAAGCCTTGGGTTTTTCTTCCTTCGAAGGAGAAACATCCCGCTTGGACTTCTTCTTCCGCCGTCGCGAAAACCTCTCCCACTGGGAGGAAGACCACTCCCTACACTAACTACACTAGTTGACACCATTACACCGTTGGCCTCTGCAAGAAAGACAAAGGGCGTGAGGATCGGTCTCGACCGCCGACGTGAATGTTCCACAGGGGCGGTCGGGAAGACCAGGGAAGGTGCGCTTGGTCGCAGAGGACAACTTCACATACACAGTCTAAGAGAAAAGGAAAATCAAAAAGCATTAATGGCTGCCAATTGTTGGCTAGGATGAAGAGCGGCAACATCCGTTCACCATCCAAGCCGAAAGCAAAGTGAGCTCAATCACAGGTGTGTGAGGGAGAGCCGTGGCAAGCTACCCTCCCTAACCCCCGCTAACTAGCGGTGTGGGTAGTTAACCCTCGTTAAAAATTAATGGCTTGTCATTTCAGCTACGCCGAAAGTAATACCCCTATTAAATAGCGTGGTTTGGGTTCCAGTTACGGAACAAACGGCCTTTCATCTTTTTCTTTGCCAAAATCTTTTGATCATTCCCCTACTACAAAATACCTTACTTTTTTCATCTATTTCCATTTATATAAGTGAATGCTAAGTATAAAGAAAAAATATTACCAAAGACCCAAGTTGGGTTTTTATTAGATATACGACTTAGTTTAAAAACTGAATGCACACACAAATAAGTTATATATTATTAACACATATATCTAAACTTATATCAAGCACTTACATATTACTGTATTTGAGACTCGTATATAGTAATTCATTATAACAAAAAATTTGGTTTGGTGCCGGACGCATTGTTTATGCCCCTACACATATCACCTATAACAGTTTCTGTTTAAGTTATATATAGTATACTATTGTACTATTATTTCCATGTACAGTACAGTAATACCTCGCCATACGAGTGTCCCAACATACGAGAAATTTGAGATACGGGGAAAGTTTCGAGCAAATTTTTGCCCAGAGATAAGAGACAAATTTGAGATACGAGGATACGAGACGGTTCCCTATGCAGCCGCTAGGTGGCCGAGTGTGCGAGAGGCTGCTCACGAGGACAGCATCGCTTGGTCTTTCCCGTCAGATCTCCATCGCGTAAAGTTATATCCGAGCATTGGCCGTAGTGTTTGAATTTTGTGTGTGGTTTTTTTGCGTTAATCAGTACAGAATTAAGTGAATAAGCAATGGGTCCAAAGCAAGCGAGTGCAAACAAGGGTAGTGAAAAGAAAAAGCGTATGATGACAATCGAGATAAAGCATGAAATAATCGAAAAACATGAGTGGTGTACGAGTGACTGAGCTGGCTCGCCAATATGAGAGGAGTACATCAACAATATGTACCATCCTCAAGCAGATGGATGCTATAAAGAGCACCAAGCCTTCCAAAGGACTAACCATTCTTTCCAAACTGTGCAGTGATATTCATGATGAGATGGAGAGGCTTCTTTTAATATGGACAAAGGAGAAACAGTTGGCGGGAGATAGCGTGACTGAGACGATCATCTGTGAAAAGGCCAGCGGAATCTACGATGACTTGAAAGGAAAGCAAGCAGCTGAGAGAGGGGAGACTTCGACGCCAGCGGAAACCTTCAAAGCCAGCCGTGGCTGGTTGGATAATTTAAAAAAACGGACTGGGTTACACTCGGTTGTGAGGCATAGGGAAGCAGCAAGTTCCGACAAGAAAGCCGCGGCGGACTACATCAAAACCTTTCATTCAGTTACCGCAGAACAAGGATACATCTCCCAACAAGTGTTCAACTGCGACGAAACTGGCCCTTTCTGGAAGAAGATGCCCAGGAGGACATTCATCACGGCAGAGGAGAAGAGACTACAGGGCCATAGACCCATGAATGACCGGTTAACTCTAGCCTTGTGTGCCAATGCCAGCGGTGACTGTAAGGTGAAGCCACTGCTGGTGTACCACTCAGAAAACCCACGTGCTTTCAAGAGCCAAAGGATCTTGGAAGAAAAACTGCAAGTAATGTGGCGAGCTAATGCTAAGGTTAATCTTTGCTTTGGTCCAGCAGTCAAAAAATATTTGGCCGGGAAAAGCCTGCCAATGGAATGTCTCCTGGTCCTCGACAATGACCCTGGTCACCCTCCTGGTCTCGAAGAGGACATTCTTGATGAGTACAGGTTCATCAAGGTCCTTTATCTCCTGCCCAACACCACGCCACTCCTCCAGCCCATGGACTTTAAAAAAACTGTACACGAAGCATTTGTTCAAGAAATGCTTCGATGTCACAGACAAAACCAAGCTCACCCTTCGTGAATTTTAGAAGGAACATTTCAGTATCGTCCATTGCTTAAAAATTATTGACGAAGCATGGCAGGGTGTCACACGAAGAACTCTTAATTCAGCATGGAAGAAATTGTGGCCAGCTTCCGTCGCTGAGAGGGACTTTGAAGGGTTCGATACGCCAGACCCTGATGAACCCGAACCTATTGTGGTGGATGAAATAGTGTCTCTTGGAAAGTCCATGGGGCTGGAGGTAGATGAAGCAGACGTGAACGACCTTGTCGAGGAGTATCAGGAAGAGCTCACGACACAGGACTTGATCGAGCTCCAGGAGATGCAACCTTCGGAGGTGTTGCAGGAGCTCAGAAGCAAGGAGGAGGTGGAAAAGGAGGACTGCCTTTCTACGAAGGAAATCAGAGACATGTTAGCAAAGTGGCAGGAGTTTTCTGTTTTAATGGAAAAGAGGCACCCTGACAAGTTGACGTGTGGTCGTGCGTTAGCCTTTTGTGACAACACTTGTGTGTGTCATTTTCGTAACATTTTGAAGGGGAGACAAAAACAAACATCCCTAGATAGGTTCCTTTTAAAAAGGCTGGCAACATGTGAAGGTGAAAGAGCTAAGCCGGAAGAAGAAAAGTAAAAAAATTGAAATTAAAATAAAATTAGAATAAAGTTTAGTGTAACGTAAGATTAACATTAATTTTTAAGTGTGTGTACAGTAAGCTAATTTCGTGTTAGTTAAATCTAAAGTTTAAGTTATATTACGTAGTGTTACAAAAGTGTAGCGTACCGAACGTGTTGCCGTCAAGACTCTCTCCTCCCCTTTCTCCCCCCTTCTCCGCACACACTTCCGTTAGCCGCTACCATCTGTGTCGAAGGTAAGAACTCCATAATAATGTCACATTTTATTGCAGATCATAACCAGTACATAGGCATTTGTTATTTTGTGAACGTAGGTTGTGAATTAGAACAATTAAAAACATGTTTTTCCACTGTAATATACTATTTTTAGGGTTTTTTTTCAGAGGATGGGAATGGATTAATTTTTTTTTAAATTATTTAAATGGGAAAAATTGATCCGAGATACGAGCGAATCGAGGCATTAAGTTCGTATCTCAAGGTATTACTGTACTGTATTTACTAATGTTATGAATATATCTTTTATACTATTTATGATTGTAAATGTTTGACATAGAGAGAGAGAGAGAGAGAGAGAGAGAGAGAGAGAGAGAGAGAGAGAGAGAGAGAGAGAGAGAGAGAGAGAGAGAGAGAGAGAGAGATGAATGATTGCGTAAAACGGCATAACATGGATTTCGTTTTTGTATTTAACATCCGTCAGTAAGCGACGTAAAGTCAGAATTGATGTATATTGGATCAACGTAAAGGGTTATACAATCATACTAGTACCCTTTATCTATCATAATTTCCCTTCATTGTTTAGAAAATATGATCTAAACTTCAAATTCTGATGAAAATATCTTACTGTAATTCACTTGGAATATGACAGTGTAAGGGGGGTCGCAGGGGGGCATTAGCCCCCTGATAAGTTAGGTTAGGGGGGAAAAGTATAAATTAGTTGGTCCATTTTTAATGAATGCGTGAGGAACTGGCCGCTGATGTACAAAAGCTTCCAGGTTAGGTAAATGGAGTACTGTGATATGTGACCACCTACAACAGGTTAGGCACACGGAGTACTGCAACACACTACCACCTAACAGATTAGGTACACAGAGTACTGCGATACATAGACTACCTACAACAGGTTAGGCACAGAGTACTATAATACACCACCACCTGACAGGTTAGGTACACAGAGTACTGAGACATATGACCATCTGTGACAGGCTAGGCACACAGGGTATTGTGACACGACCTTTAGTGAGTGATAGGACAGGGTTACAGCACAAAACGTTTTTATAGACTAGGTTAGGTTAGTACTAGGTATCATTAAATGGAATTGATTGATTGATTGAAATTCCACTCTTCAGTTCATTACCACAGAGTACAGCCTATAGCAGTGCAGAACTGTGGGTTTCTTGGAGTTTTCAAGTACAGCACTTTAATGGTTTTATCTTCATGTTGGCATTTCATAATTTCACACGTCCGGTTGTCAACCACCTCAAATCCAAATTGTTATTAGTGACAAATGAAATATGAAATTGTTCCAAGCACGAGACAATACCCCAAACTTAATGAAATGTTAGCCTAATCAGTTCTATTAACTAAACTTGTCGAGATTACAAAATTCTCTTCGTATCCAGTAGTAGCCTACTGGAATTACTATACTGTACATGAAATGTCAATAGCATGGAGCTGATCACTTTGAACAATAGACATACATGTTCTTATAAAACAGAAATAGTCACATATTCTTACCTCTAATGAGAAGAGGACACCGGATATATAGTAAAATCACAGCAATCACCTACGTGGACACAGTTAACAAACCAAACACAAGAGCACACAGGAACAGCACAGTAGCAATGTTACTGAACAGTGAAATGGCTTTCCCGATTCCGACAGTCCGACTCACGGGTCCAGACAGCTTACCGTACGTAATTTAACCATCCTTAAATTTGATCTGGATATGCCTACAAATAGTTTCTGTTTCAAAAGATGGGCACTTTTCCTTATAAAGTACTTTTCTTCAACTGGGATTCACTTTAGACTTGTGAATTAACAACTTAACTAGTAAACATTTACAGACTCAGATGCGGAACTTAGTATCACTGCCAAGGCGATCACTGCATTACAACTTCTATTCCTCGTACACGGACTAAACATTTAAAATAAACTGTCAATACTTATCGATAAGTTAATATTACCTTAATATTTTTTTAAACTAAGGAATTGACTGAACAACTTAGGAAAAAACATGATTGTCAAACAGATGAATAAGGCGTAAAAATAAATAATCGTTTTATATTTAGTGCAAATTCTTATAACTTTTTCTCTTACATTGCTTGTTTTGAGAGGACAGAGAGGTATGTCCTTCCAGGAACCATCAAAGTTATCTTCATAAAATGAAGCTCTTGCCAATATAATAGAGAGGATATTATAAAATAAAGACACGTGCGGAAAGAGTTTATGTTTATTCATATAGTAAAAGTCAATGAGAGAGAACCTCTTATGAAAAACTACGATCATAATCATAGTGACTTTCATAAAAGGTTAAGTTGGGTTATCCTCCAGTTTCCTTCCTTTTCACAACTAGAGAGGAAAATTCGATCCTTAACTCAAATAAATCACAATACTATTAATATTGTGTAACATCTAAACTAATAATGTTAAGAATCAAGCCATTTATTTACTTTCGTTCAAAAATTATAAGTTTGATCCCGTGACACCTCCTCATTATAAAGACTACTATAACCTTATAGGCCTAGGTCTACTACTCCATCTTCTAAGTATTGTATAAATTCAGACACGCGTTTCTAATAATTTCACTTTAATATTTTACCACAAAGTCAATCCTGACAGTAAACAATAAAATGTAAGCTCGATATATGAAATGGCAGGATTACGAGGGATTTATTAATATTAATAAATAAAACGAGAAGCATTGTTGCGATGTAAGCTATGAACATATTGCCAATGTAGCGACACTAGTTTCGAAATTCTAAAAAAATATAAAAAACTTTTGTGACATGATTTATTAATAAAACTGAATGTTTATGTTTCACAAATATATACCAGTAGTCATTGGTAACGCATAAAAAAAAATATTTACAAAGCGGAAAACTCACAGATAACATGTCCAGGTCACCAGATAAACCAAAGAAGCCTATAGTCCATTTCTTTTAGCGAGGCATATTTGCACAGACTCGCAGCGGTGCCCTTTTAGCTCGGAAAAGTTACCTGATCGCTGATTGGTTAGAATTATCTTGTCCAACCTATCAGCGATCAGCAAACTTTTCCGAGCTAAAAGGGCACCGCTGCGAGTCGGTGCAAATATGCCTCGCTAAAAGAAATGGACTAAAGGTATAAAGCAGAAAGGGGAGGGGGGTTACTGGTAAAAATTGGATAGTCATACAAAGCAAAATTGAATATAGCACAATTCAATTAACTCAACATGGTTTGCATGTCAATGGTAGTAGCTGGGCTCAAAAAGACCTCCAGCTCAATATAATTTTTTTTTCAGTACACAGCAACAGAACTAAAAAGGAAATTGACAATTTTCCTTATTTTTATGCACAAGGTCGTATTTCAGAATTGTCAGTGGAACTGAATTTCAGATATATAGGCTACACGTTAATTCATGTTTAACCAATACGTGAACTTTAGTTGTGTTTTCGTAACAAAGTTCAGATCTAGAGACATTTTACGTAACATGGTTTAGAAATTTAGATAGTAGCCTGAGCCTACAAACTAAAAACTTTGGTGAATACAGTAGACATTTACACATGTGTATACATATGTATATCAATCAAACTTCAGGTATATCAATCAAATTATTCCCTTCATATCTCAATATATACCTGAAGCTGAGGAAGACGGTGGTGTGGCCGTGAATGAAATCACTGTGTTTGAAGTCGATGATACCATTAAAAAAACGCAAGAGATGGAAAGCCCCTGGATGCGATGTAATAATTGCTGGGATAATATTACCTGAAAATGAAGTGACTCCCAAAATACTTAGAAGTTTATTTCGTAGAGGCAACACCTGATGAATGGGAGCTGGGCTGGGAGTGTTGGAAAAAAAGAGACCTGACTGATTGCAATAATTATAGAGGCATCACACTTATGTCAGTTGTCGGGAAAATATAATCTGCTCATTCTAAAGAGACTACAGGGAGAGATTGATGAAAAGCTGAAAGATGAACAAGCAGGATTTAGAAAAAGTAGAAGTTGTATTGACAAAATTTTCATTTTAAGACATGTGGTATAGCAATGTGTAGAATATAGCAATCCACTTTAGATGGCATTTGTGGACTATGAAAAAGCATTTGATAGTGTGCACTGGCCAATTTTGTGGAGAGTCCTGCGTTATTTAAGAGTTCCTCTTAAATATGTAAATTTGATTAAGTCTTTTCATGAGCATAACAAGTGCAAATTTAACGTTAGTGGAGTCCTATCAAATGAATTTCCAGTGAACAGTGGAGTACTCCAAGGAAATGTGTTGTCACCTATGTTGTTTATCTTCCTCATGGATTTTGTAATGCATAGAACAGTTGGGGATGGTGAAGGATTGCACTGGATTGGTAACAGGAAATTAGCTGACCTAGAGTATGCTAAGGATGTTGTCCTGGCAAAGCTTGCTTACCATAATGCATGAAATATCACATGAGGTTGGGCTCAAAATAAATAGAAAAAAGACAGAGATGATGAGAATGGATTATGCAATGGAAGATGATATATCATTGGAAGGAGAAATGATTAATGAGGTGGGATCATTTAAATATTTAGGAACTATGATCTCTCATACACGATCTTTAGAATTTGAGTTTAATGAAAGATTGGAAAAGGCAAATCAGACAATGGTTAGGTTAAGTAAAATTTGGAAATCAAATCGCCTGAAATTACATAAAACATCAGGCTATATATAAGTTTGGTGAGGATGGTGTTACTCTATGACAATAAAACAAAATCCAAGAGGTTTTTTTTTTTTTTTTTTTTTTTTTTTAGAACAAAGCCCTCAGAAGAATATTGGGACTTGAATTGCAGGACAGGATTAGAAATGAAACCATAAGAGAGATTACTCGAGTGCCATATGTGTATGATATCATGGTGAGGGATAGATTGAGATGGCTTGTACTCCCCCCAAGAGAGATTAGTTCACCAAAATTTTCAACTGGGCTCCACAAGTCACTAGAAGAGTTGGAAGATCAAGGCCTACATGGCTGAGGACTATGAAGTATGAAGTAGGGGTTGATGGATGGAGAAGTATTGATTTAAAAACTCAAGATAGAGACGACTGGCAAAATTTAACTGAGGCCCTTTGCGTCAATAGACGTAGGAGGAGATGATATACATGTATCTCCCCTATGTAATAAAGAGAATATATATATATATATATATATATATATATATATATATATATATATATATATATATATATATATATATATATATATATCCTCAGCTCTCCCCATCCGTTGGGTAGGGGGAGAAGGGACCGGGACGGACATACCCTCGTGAGAGAGGGCTGCGCGTGCTTCCATATATATATATTTAGCCGTCATTTTCGAACGGGTCGCATACACACAGACATACACACACAGATATATATATATATATATATATATATATATATATATATATATATATATATATATATATATATATCACACACATATTTATGTGTGTAATTGGATTTATGGATTTGGTCAAAATCCGTTACTTTGCTTTAAGGGCTGTTTTCCTGGTCCTATCAACCCGGAAAAAGGCGCTGGAACCTTGAGGCCATTCATGGCGCAAGTACATCAAAGACAAAACCCTGGTATTACAATATGAGCTTAAACTTAAGAGAGGACGAGAAGCAAGATGGAAGTAAACAAGAATGGAGGTAAAGTAAAGGGATAATAAAACGTGAACGAACATATGGCTCAAGGACTCTTAAATAATACCTGACTACAATAGGCCAACACCGCACGGTGTTTTAAGGGCACTACACCTCTACACAGGTGTGCACCCAAGTTTTTAGTTTTACTTAAAAGGAATGCATATCGAGGAGCCAAGGGGATGAAGTTAATTAAATTACCATAAAGATGAGATGGTACGCCATCTATGAACAAGGGAACTAACTTAATCCTGATCGAATTTCTGTAGGGCAGGTTAAAGAAGACTCTAAACACCTCATCTCAGTAACAATAATAATAATAATAATAATAATAATAATAATAATAATAATAATAATAATAATGTACATAAACCTGATTAAAATATAACTGACGGAGTTCTGCCTATATTCTAATTAGCTGACCTGCGAAGCATGGGTTTGAGTTCCTCTTACTTTGTTAACTATTCCTTATCTATATTTCACTGTTTTATTGATTCCATGTCTTTTTTTCTTATTTTCATTAACATTTTCACGTTGGTCCATTGTGAATAAATAATATATAAAAAAAATAGTTTTCAAATGACAATCGGGAAAAGAATACAAACACAATTAAATAGTATCCGTATAATTGAATTACTTTCATTTATAAATAAAATTTCCAAAATACCTTACAAATTGCATGAGAAACTCCAATGTCAAAACATTGAAATATGAACACAAATTTGGTTAGCAAGGGTGTAGGCCTAATTTCTAGGCATAGGGTTCCAAGGATGAAGAGGAGATTAGAACTATAAAAAGTCAAGAATATTTTGAATGTCTTTCGTATGTTTATTCATAGGAAAACTCGACAAATAAAATAACAATAACATATACTCCATGCATTGAACATGCAGGTGTAAATTTGACATTACCTTACGAAACAAACGGGCAAATATTACTCATATAATTGGATATAATACAGTTTTAGTAAGTTCTTTGAATACTTGCATAAATGCAGACAAAACTACAGCCATACATATATAAATTTCTATACACAAACTCGCACCTGGTAACATCTACACTTATTCTAAAAAGAAAAAAAAATCTTTATTCAAAAAAGGGTATAATGTACTGTAACAGTATTTTAAATATTATTATCATAATAATAATAATAATAATAATAATAATAATAATAATAATAATAATAATAATAATAACAATAATAAGGATAATAATAATATATATATATATATATATATATATATATATATATATATACATATATAGGTATATATATGTATATATACACATATATATACAGTGTGTATATATATATATATATATATATATATATATATATATATACAATATACATATATAGGTATATATGTATATATACACACATATATATACAGTGTATATATATATATATATATATATATATATATATATATATATATATATATATATATATATATATATATACAGTATATATATAAATGCCACTGAATCAGCCATAATTTTCGATGAAATAATAATAATAATAATAATAATAATAATAATAATAATAATAACGGTTATAAATTCATTTCACACAATAGTCACTAACAGACATTAAAGCTACAGCCATCCTCAAACTTAAACATAAAACAGAGAAAGAAAATCTGTTTCTTCAACGTCCTTCAATTAAAATGGTTTGCAACGCCAATAAAGATTTTCCAGATTTAAAAGTATCAGACAATCAAGTCACTGAGATGTTCATTAAGCTCAGAATTACGGCAATCAATTACTGCGTCTCTTTCGTTTTCAGGGTTAACTTTTGAGACATGTTTCCATTATGATTTGTTCAATTTAAAAAATTGAGTTTTTTTTCTACAATTTATCTTATTCATATGACATTTACATTTAGTTCTTGCCTAAATATACACAAAGGCATTTCGGATATACGTGCACACACATACACACACTATATATATATATATATATATATATATATATATATATATATATATATATACAGTGATACCTCAGAGACTGAACGGCCAGAAATCTAACCAATTGGATATCAAACCATATTGTCAATAATTTTTTTACTCAGAGATCAAAAACATCTTAGTCCTGTATTTGTTGAGACACTTAGTCAAAGTCACGTCCAAGACAAAGTCGACTGGCTCAGCTTACACCTACTTCTAACCCAGGTCAGACATGCAAAACATTGTTCCGTTAACATTTTCGTTAATTTCCTTTAATTTAGTGTTCATCCATACACAATGGCTACTAAGATTAGTAGCAGCAGTGATAAGAGAAAGAGGAATATGTTGGAGACTACTTTAGAATTAAAAAAGGAAATAACTGATAAAGGCAGAGGTGTTTGTGTGACCATTTTTAAAGAGTATAGTATGCCAAAATAAACTATCTGCAGTATTTTGAAAAACAAAGCTAATATAGCAAAGGAAGTGCTATTTCTATCTAAGCAAAAAAACAAAGAAATCGAGGATGTTCAGAAATTGTTAATGATATGGATTAATGAAACCCCGTTGGCAAATGATAAAATTAAGAGACAATCAAAGGCAAATACATTCAGACTCTAAATACACCCTAGAATAGTGTGATGATACAGACTAAAGAAATTTTTATGTCTAGCCAAGGCTGGTTTGATAAAACTAAAAAGATAAGTGGCGTTCATAGTGTCGTAAGGCATAGAGAGGCTGCCAGTTCAGACAAAGAAGATAGTGAGAAATACTGCAGGTATGGCAACAGTAATGGCTATAGTCATCTGAGACTGCACTGCTACTTTTTGGAAGAAAATTCTAAGGAGGACATACCTCGCCTAAGAAGAGAAGGCCTTGCCTGAGCATCACCTAAGAAAGATAGGCAAACTCTGCTGCTGTAGGAATGCAAGTAGGAATTTTAAGGTCAAGCCACTACTTGCTTACCATTAAAAAACCAATGTGTTTTAAGAAGTCATCATAATAAAGGACACCTTAATGGGCATGGGGAGCTTCAACAGTATGGACTGCGTAACTAGGCAGATCTTCATTGAGTGGATGCATAAAGAGTTGGGCTTATTGTGATGAAATACCTCCAGGAAAAATTGTTGTCACATAAGGCCATTCTTGTCATGGGCAATGCACTTTCTCATTTTCTCGAAAGGGAGAATATAGAGTTTTAAGGAGAGCTTAACTTTATCACTGCGAAGTTCCTACCCCAAATACATTTCTCACCCAGCCCACAAACCAACAATTAATTTCTAACTCAAAAACATTATACACTAAAGCCTTTTTCAAAGGTGTTTCAATGTCACCTCTGATACACAGTTAACACAGAGTTTTGGAAGAACCACTTCAGCTTTGGCCATAATCTAAATATATACTATTATTTTGTGTGTGGTTGATACAGAATTTTTAAAATAACGCATCCATCAGAAAACCTTCAAACGCTTTCCCTATACAATCTACATAGTAACCCTGAGTATTAAACGCTGGCGCTCCAACGGAAATGAACAAGTATGATTATGAAGGTTCCCTTATACGAAGAGTAAATCAGGATACACAAAATCATAATTTCTGGAATCTCTGCAACTGAATGTTGCAACAAGGATTGTGATCTCACTACTTCCAAATATTACAAGTTTAGACGAAAACAGATTTGTGTGAATTCCATGAAAAAAACTGCAAACTTAGGAAACACATTCAGGACCTGACTTAGAGAGACTAGAACAAAATATCAATATACCCTCTGCCTCAAAAAGTTATTTTCAAAATCTAAAACAGAAACAAAGTAAAAAAAAAAGTACAAAATAAAAAATAAATATGTCAAGCAAATGAAAAAGTTTTACGGTATTAATAATTAATCTATTTATAGCTGCTTTTGTAAATCAATTGTCAATTGTATACATAACATTCACACTTACAATACGTACTTTATATTTAAAGATATATTTACAAAATCTAATGTTCAAGTAAAAAACATCGATCTACGAAACATGGAAATCGTAATAAATAACATGGGACAAAAATAACTATCACATGTAGTAAAATCTACTAATTACACCAACATACTGTAATATCCTACAGGAAAGACAGTCAACACAAATTAAAAAGAAAGCGCTTTCAAAAATGCCTATCACACTACGCTGTGCGTCAGAACTTGACAATAACATAATCTGTTTAGTTTCCTGTCAATAGTAGCTCTTAATAATTGAAGAGGTAATGTATTTATCACTGGGTTAAAAAATAACAAACCCTAACGATAGGAAAGTCTACATGTAAGCGAAAACAGTACTTTTAAAAGTAAACAAAAATAACGCGATATAAAGAGGACCCACCTGTAACTCCACCCCTCCCTCAAAAAAAAAAAAAAAAAAAAAAAAAAAAAAAAAAAAAAAAAAAAAAAAAAAAAAAAAAAAACACGATTAATCAGAACCAAAAAATAAATTATCACTACCACCAATATTCACAAGGTGACGATATATAAAAAGACGCATCGGAGAAGAAATAATAAGGTCAACAAGCCAAGAGATCTTTTAAAAAGTTAGGAATTATCAACATTTTACAAGTTTGATAATTTCAAGTGAAATTCGTGAGGAATCAGAAGGCGAAGCAGGATCCGGTGCTTTCTCCTGGAGCCAGAAGGGCGCTCAGAGCTGCCCAGGTTGATGCTGCTCCAGCCACTGCCCCTATAGCCACGACACACCACAGTCCTATCCGATGAGGCAAGGTGATTTTCCTGAAAAAAATAATCATGCAGATATTAAATACTCATAAAAAACAAAAATAATGATACTAATAACAATTACAATATTAACATATCATCAATTATCATAATGATATATACAGAGGTGGATGTGGGTTGTCAAAGACGAAGACAACAACAACAACAAATATAATAATAATGATTATGAATTAAGTGAGGTTTCTTATTTCGTCAGCAATAGTAACATCGAAAAAGTAGGAAAAACACGATGCTATAAGACCAAGGGCTTCAACAGGGAAACTAGCCCAATGAGGAAAGGAAAATATGAAATAAATTACAGGAGAAGTTTAAGAACAATAACAGCATTAGAATAAATCATTCATATATAAGCTATAAAAACTTAAAAATAATAAAATGAAAAGAAACAAGATAGAATAGTGTGCTTGAGTGTACCTTCATGCAAGAGAACTCTACTCCAAAACAGTGGAAGGCCATGGCACAGAGGCTATTAAAAATAACGGTAATTGAAAAGAATATATATATATATATATATATATATATATATATATATATATATACAGTATATATATGCACACACATGCTGTATGTATAAACATATATATGCACATACACCTCTATATATATATATATATATATATATATATATATATATTATATATATATATATGTATATATATAATATATATATATATATATATATATATATATATATATATATATATATATATATAGAGAGAGAGAGAGAGAGAGAGAGAGAGAGAGAGAGAGAGAGAGAGAGAGAGAGAGAGAGAGAGAGAGAGATTATGCAAAAAAATATATATTATGAGATACTGTATATACTGTTCACATATGTGAGAGAGAGAGAGAGAGAGAGAGAGAGAGAGAGAGAGAGAGAGAGAGAGAGAGAGAGAGAGTTTATGCAAAAACATATATATTATGAGATACTGTATATACTGTTCACATATATGTGTGAGAGAGAGAGAGAGAGAGAGAGAGAGAGAGAGAGAGAGAGAGAGAGAGAGAGAGAGAGAGAGAGAGTTTATGCAGAAACATATATATTATGAGATACTGTATATACTGTACACATATATGTGAGAGAGAGAGAGAGAGAGAGAGAGAGAGAGAGAGAGAGAGAGAGAGAGAGAGAGAGAGAGAGAGAGAGAGAGAGAGAGAGAGAGAGAGCATCCATCTTCTTTAATGATATAAAAACTACACATATCTCCCTTGATATTCATTAACACGCATTTCACGCAAATTAATCTCTCGAGACAATTTCAACCGAGACGTGAAAATGAGCTGTTTGTCTTCCATTGTAGACAAACGTCTAATTGCCCGCTCATGAATCAAACGAGGCGTCTAAATGATCAATTAATCTTTGTGTAACAACAACAACAATAACAACAAGGATTTCCAGTTGAGTCCATTTCGCCAGCTCTGTATCGCAAAATCCCATGACACTGCAAATTTGGCAGAACTTTACTTTGGATGCAGATTTGCACTGAAGACAAATGCATTTAAGGTTCGTAGGAACTAATGGTCCAATTATATTTTTATTCAAAGTTTTCATAACAGTTCAAATTCGAAATAATGTTTAAAACAATCTGCATTCTATTATATAAGATGACCTTTGCTTTTGGGTTCATTATTCTAAAAATAAATACATTCTTTGCAATTGAGGGAATCAACAATGAATTATAAATGATATTTCTGACGATATTCATTAGAATAATTATGGTAGTTTAAAAAGGGATTTCGAGTGACATAAACATCATTCATTATATACAAATGAAAAATTCTTATTATATAAGAATGTCTGCATTATTACTTAGAATACAGCTCAGAGAAACATGATATCAAACTTATTAGTCAAGGTAGAAACTTCAATAAAACCTTATCAGCAAATCCCAAATATTATAATTCGATAGGCAATACATGTCAAAATAAATTCATACATCT
>NC_090746.1:60036418-60091418 GCF_036898095.1 Palaemon carinicauda | reverse complement strand
TCTTTTAGAAGAGAAAAATGTTCTAATGAATCCTGAAAATTGTCTTAATGATCATATATTTAATTTTCTTTCTACCATTTATATCATTATAACATTCAATATAGTTTTTTATTTCACCCTATTCGTCAAAATGCTCAAATTCATAACCTGAATCATTGTCGAAATTACAAATTAAAAGAATCATGCCAACACAATTTCAGTTTGATTTACTGGTTACTTATATAAGCATATGGATCCTTGCCTCTTTGCTAGCCATAGCTCTATATGAAATTCAGTAAATTAATGCATATTCTCGTGCCATGATTCCCAACTGGAATAAATAAATATAACATGTGCACTTCCGGTAAAAATGTAATTACCAAATCCTATGGTATTAACTCGTGGACTTTGATAAATAGTAATCGAATTACAGCTTATGAAAATTAATTACTGTCGCTATTAATGTGTCAGTAATATATTAATCGCAATGGTTATATTGATTTCAATCACAAAGCTTTTTCACCGTATTACTTAGATTTTGACATTTCTGATTTTCTCATGCCGCTCTTCGCCATTCCAGTTTTTAATGGTATAAATCTATTCCAAGAGGTTAGCATATTCTACATCCGTGTAAAAAAAGAGGAAATGTCTTATTATACCATGATTGGTTTCAACGTCTACATTCCATTTATTTGAGCAGTTTATTATTGGAAAACATAGTTCACTAATGATTATCTCCTGGTACCCTCTCTCTCTCTCTCTCTCTCTCTCTCTCTCTCTCTCTCTCTCTCTCTCTCTCTCTCTCTCTCTCTCTCTCTCTCTCATTTATGTTTAAGATTTTAAGACATTGCTTGTTGTTAAAGAATGATAGAAAAATAAATAGTTGTGAAAAAGCGTGCTATACTCCCCCCCCTCTCTCTCTCTCTCTCTCTCTCTCTCTCTCTCTCTCTCTCTCTCTCTCTCTCTCTCTCTCTCTCTCTCTCTCTCTCTCACAGAAGAAGAAGAATGATAGAGAATTTTTTTTTGTGTGTGTGAAAAAGCACGCTATACTCAGTCAGGTAGTATATACTCCTTGGAATCCGTAGTTTATCTTATAGTAATCAATGTAGCAATTATTATTTCTTATGTGAATGCTAAGCTGAAATATGAACGCCTAAGACATTTTACTTGTCATAGCATTGTAGGTAAAATTTAACAAAATAAATGTATAACAGTTCGGTATTTCAATTTATAAAATTCATCGCCGCTTCATTTAAACATTTTATTAGAGTAATTTTAAGAATTCCAGGGAAAACGCAAAATCTTTCCACTGACGACAATTTCATTTCCGTGATGTATTTTCAACTGCATTTGCAACAGCTGCGACGTAATGTGAACATTGGATTCATAAAAAACGTGAGGAAATTTGCAGAGAACGTTGCGGGAGAGAAATCCATGCGCCTGGAACTCAAAGAATTCAGTTCGTTGAGAGAATCGATTCCTGTGGTAATTGCCAAGAGCTTGTTGAGACGTTACTCCGAGTCGTCGTCCTCAGGAAGCAAGGAAAGTTCGAACTCGCTGATGTTGTTCCTGAGGTCCTCCTTCTCACATTCCATGACCATGAGGAGGCGCCGCAGGTGGAGAAGGGGAAACCAGTGGTATGGAAGGGGAGGGGATACTGTTAAGGGGAAGAAAAGAGGGAAATAAGGAGAAACATTGAGTGGTTATTTTCAAGCTGCACATTCAGCATAGTTATTTCTGGGACTATTTGAGGAAACTAATTTCATCGTAATTATTGGAACTAAAATTTAGACTCCCTAATTTTGCTCTTCATCAGGTCGTAATAAAGTGTGTAGTAGCGTGTTATTGTGTTCACAAGTAAATGATCAGTTATGGTTATAGTGGCGTATTGGAAGCGTCCTTGCCTGTCACTAGCCAGACTGGGGTTCGAGTCCCGCTCAAACTTGATAGTTCTTTCAATATCTGCAACCTGAACATCCTTGTGAGCTAAGCCTATAGATCTACCTGCTGATTCATCAGCAACCATTGCCTGGCCTTCCATGGTCCTAGCTTGAGTGGAGAGGGAGCTTGGGCGCTGATCATATCTATATATGGTCAGTCTCTATGGGCACTGTCCTCCTAACTAGAGCAATGTCACTGTCCACTTATGGACAAGGCTCTGCAGTAGTACAATCCGTCAACCAGATCTTTTTTTTAATCCTTCTCGGATGGTCAGATGAACCATGACTGCAGCATGGTGAAGAGCTCCATAGACTTCTTACGTACTCTAAATCTCGCTTCAGACCAGAGAATTTTTTTTCCGTACGGATATATTTCTGCTCGTTAGGAGATATGTCTTAAACCAAGACAATTTTCCCCTAGTGGCCTTATAGTATTCATAAGGCTCGCTTCAGACGAGCGGATTGATACCCCGCGGTTTTGTCCTCATGGATTAGAAATCAATGAAGATCATGGAGGCCCTTCACATGCTGCCCGCTCGGAGGAATTTCCGAGTGGGAGTGATTTCCTAGCCACGTGCACTACTAATCTGCGCGATTCAAGTGTAGCGGCTGATAGAAACCATGAAGCCGCTCGGGGAAAATCATGTAGTGTGAAGACATGCCTTCTAAGGAGCATAAATGTTTCCCAACGAAAAAAAGCCTCTCATGTGAAGCAAGCCTAAGCCACTACACCCGAACCGCGCGGGTTAGGAGTGCACGCGGCTAGTAAATCACTACGGGCAGCGTGTGAATGGCCTCGTTGATCTTCATTGATTTCTAATTCCCTTGGACTAAACCGAGGGGTATCAAGCTTTTTGGGTAAAGCGAGGTTAAACCGTCTGGCTCTGCGCTGGTTAACAGTGCACGCGGCTAGTTAATCACCGCCGCTCGGAAACACTTCCAAGAGGGAAGCGTGTGCGGGGTCTCATTTGATCTTTATTGATTGATGTCTAATCCGCGCGAACAAAACCGCTCGTGGGAAGCGAACCTAATGCAGGAAGAATTCAAATAGGTAGTTGACCTCAATAGCCTCAAGAATAAATCATATATGACGCAATTTATTTCCTTTGAATCGCAATGTTATATTCATATTTAATAAACGAGACTATTTTTACTGAGGATTTTTTCTTTTCTTTGCACGTGTATTACGCTCAGCATGATACATTGAAAAATATGTATATTTGCAGTGGAAATGGAAAATATATTTCAGTTGAAGCACACTCGGTTGTGATGCTTATAATCTTTATATAAAAGAGAATCTTTTAATGCATTAAAGTTATTTTTACCTCCCAAGGACACGTTTTCATATCCCAGCTTCGCTTACCTTATCTTCCAGAATCTGTGATGGACTGACAATGTTCAGTCGTGTATCCTCGTCTTTAGATACACAATCCTGGTTTGATTTAGAATAAAATATAATCCCATCTATTTCTATTTTGAACAAAGATACTTTCCAAGGGCAAATACTGTAATGATAATTTTAATATTTTTATGTTTTTAATCATTTTAGTAATAATAATAATAATAATAATAATAATAATAATAATAATAATAATAATGATAATAATAATTCAGATTGAATCATTCATGCTATTATTGTGGTGCCTGCTCTCTATCTCTCTCTCTCTCTCTCTCTCTCTCTCTCTCTCTCTCTCTCTCTCATCTAAGATATTTACTTATTTACAAATGAGATGTAAAGAGAAGCCAACCATGTGTTATTGAAAGTCATTTGGAACTATTAGGGTATTTTGCGGTTCTCACACATAAGCACTTCGAGACTGTAACAATTCCTGGTATGTCGATTGGCCTTTCTTGTAGCTGGCGTTTTTCCTGGGAAGGAAATTCTTCTCATTCAATAATCACTATTTTGTAGTTACAGATTTTTAATTGAGTTTGGTGCCACGGATGTCCTTACCGAAGGATAGGAGAGGTCAGGGGTCAGGCGGGGATAGAAATGAAAGGACGTAAGACTAGATTCTTTATGAAGGCAAGATTATCTATCCATTATCCATATGTCTCTAGGAGTCTAGGGTTTCCTTTCACCCTAGTTTTTTTTTTTTTACATTTTATACTAGCCTATTAGTCCGCCCTTTTACCTTCACTTCCCTTTTTTTACTTCTTGTACAAATGTCGACGTTTTTCACCCTATCAATATATATTTTACACAACTAATGCTTCGTGATCATTTCATCTTAGCAGCTTCCACTATTTCTCGTTCACTAACCTTTAACATCCCCCAATTCACATGTTAAGGTTTTAAAGATTTAAAGTGTGCTCATGAATAGCTGATGCAAGGGACAGTGACAATGCCCTAGCAAGTAGCATAATGCCGTAGAGTCTGACCATATATACATATGATTAGCGGCCAAGCCCCCTATCCATCAGAGCTAGGACCATTGAGAGCCAGGCAATGGCTGCTGATGACTAGGCAGGTAGACCTATATGCTCCCCCAAACCCTGTAACCTTAGCTCACAAGGATAGTGAGGTTGCAGCCACTAAAGGAACTAACGAGTTTGGGTGGGACTCGAACACCAGTCTGGGGATCACCAGGCAGGGACGTTACCAATAAGGTACTATGTATACAGAAAATTCGCTCAAGTCCCTTCTTACAAAAGCGTCATCTTTTGTTACCCGCCTCTTTTTCTCCTTTTTTCATTATATTTACAAGTATACATTTATGTGTAAATAGCCTTCTTATATATTTATATGGTCTTATTTATCGCTATTAGTCATTTATTGTATGTTTTTTATTATAGATTGTTATATTATCCATTCGTACTCCTTATTTTTTAATCATTGGCATTTATCAATACAGAGCTTATGCTTGAAATTATTGGTAATACTAAGGACTATCCAATTTTAGTAATATTTTTTATAGATTTGATTTTGCACTTACTGTTTTTCATTACTTTACTAAGGAACCCCATCGTGTGTCCTTTTCTATTTGGTTCTGGTATTTACACTCGGATTATAATTACCTTTTCATTATCTATTAGTTCAGATCACATGAGCATATCTGTACGAAGACCCTGTAATGTAGGTAAATTCATTTCTACCTAGGCATTACCTCTGTCAATTACAATATGTCTTAATAGCCATCTAATTCTTTGCTTATTCTTGCCAAACCATTCCATCCTGGCAAATTTTGTGTGGTTCCTGCTGCCTTGCAGTAGTTCAGAGGAGTCTCCAGTATTGTAATGGATAAACCTACCTCATAAGAATAATTGTTTTGGACGGCATGTGGCATTTTATTTAACATTAAGCCTTTTTTCACGTTCAGAAATGTTGGTGGATTTCTTAATATCTGGGGTAGTGTTTTTTTTTTTTTTTTTTTTTTTCTCTCCTACGAAAATTCATCCTTTTATTCACCTGCTCTTAATTTTTCTCAATCGTTTATCATGTCACTGCAAAAACACTTTTATGTGTCTTTTCGACATGTTCCATAATATTTTTTTTACAGTGCAGAAATCAGAAGATAAAACTGTTCAAATGCTTATATTATTTTAACCTTTAAAGAATTGATGTAAAACTTTTGTGTGTATGTGTGTGTATGAGAGAGAGAGAGAGAGAGAGAGAGAGAGAGAGAGAGAGAGAGAGAGAGAGAGAGAGAGAGAGAGAGAGAGAGAGAGTAAATGGCAGGTCCTTCCGGCCAGATACGGACTCAAAAATCAAATGAAGAATTTAGTGAAGTTAAGGAAATAAGTATATTTTGTCATTTTAAATATGATATATTCCTTCAACATTTTTCATGAAAATCAGTTTCCATGTACGCTTTATTTTTTTTATTTTTAGATATCAGGAGGAATAATGTTTTAGTCAGTTTTATTTCATATTTGGTGGCGCAGGATTTTGTCAAGTTTAAAGTGTATGCTTTAATGAGAATTTTATTATTGCTGGGATGGTGGGTGTAGATACAAGTGATTATAATGTATGGGTTTTGTGTTGTGGTAGGTTTGGATCGCGTAGACTAACTGTTTTCTTGCTATGAATCACTACAGAATGACAGTATGGTTAAGGTTAAGCAATTGCATTCCATAGAGAACCCTTTTTGCTACAGTGAGTAGTAGGCCGAAATAAGATATTATTCTAGACTTTCCTTAAGAATTTATTACAAATGATTATAATACACTCAGTTGAGATACATTCAAATTCTCATATGCGAGCCAACCACTTTTAACTATAAAAAGCAATAAGTTTTCGTTTATGTCATTGATTACTTACCAGAATTAACGGAACGCGCTGGAAGTAAACACTAAACTATAATAAAATTTCCAGAAATGTTGTTGGCTACTCCTGACATAGTAAAGAAGGCATTTGAATTATGAAATTTGCTGGAATCACGACAGGGAAGAATTTGCATCTGTGACATCTTTATCTGACGTAGCATCAAAATTGTTCACTGTACCAGGAAGGGAAAAGTCACCTGATATTTAGGGAGGCCGTCGGGGAAAGAATTTGTACATGTGACATTTGGAACTCAAAGTATTTCCAGTTCGTTGAGAGAATCGATTCCTGTGATAATTGCCGAGAGCTTGTTGAGGCGTTGCTCTGAGTCGTCGTCCTCAGGGAACAAGGAAAGGTCGAACTCGTTGATGTTGTTCCTGAGGTCCTCCTTGAAGCAGGCGTTGGTCCTTGTCTCCTTCTCGCACTCCATGGCCATGAGGAGGCGCTGCAGGTGGATGGGAAGGGGAGACCTGGGGTTTTGGAGGGGGAGGCAGTACTGCGAAGTGGAAGAAGCGAGGGAGAAATGAGGTGACAGGTTAAAGATGTAATTTTTTGACAATGCATTTCATAGTGTTATTTCAATGGACATGCAAATTTGATTCAATTCAGTATAATAACTCTGTAATTGATAGTAAAATTTAGATCCAAATGGAACTCTTATTTTGAATTATTGCAAAAATGGAATTTTGATTGTATATTTTTACACAGTGTATTTTGATATACATGCAAATATACGTCTTCCTTTTTCGAACGTTTAGATATTAATACAAATATGTATATGTCCCTTTTTTTGGAATTAATTTCCACTTACGGACAAGTCCCTGCAGTAGTACAATCCGTCAACCAGATCCTTTCTGAATCCTTCGCCGATGGTCAGGTTCTTGTAGTTGTTGACGATGTTGTTCAGGTCCAGGTTAAGATATTCGTCGATCTGAAAAAAAAACCCAGTAATATTTTGTTCAAAATAAATATAGTTTTATTAATTTTTTTATTTGTATAATAAAACCTTATCGTGTATGTCAATCTCTAGCAAATACATGTATGTATAATAGTGTACATTATTTTCATCGAATACAAAGGTTTGCCACTAAAAAAGAGTAACTCACATATCCAAGCTTATGGAGTGTGCAGGTGTAGTTGCTGAGGGAAGCTGTGATCTTCTTGACGGAATCCAAGAGGTAATATTTGTCAAAGAAAGGACCGTCCTTTTGGACCTCGACTTCTGATGACTCACGTTTCTAGGAAAAAAAGATGCTTATTTAAAATTATTGTTTCCGGCAATGTTATGTTAGTTGGCTTAGAATATTAGTATTTGGATGAACTTGTGTTAGATCGTTATAAACACTTTTGGAATTAATCACGACAGTATTACCTTCCTGTACTGGAATTGCTGGTAGGAATGGGGCACGTGGTATTGCCCTGGATGAGTTGGATGTCCTGGCTGCCCTTGATGTCCTGGATGCACCGGATGATAGGAGGGGAAGGGCACGTACTGGGACTCTCCTCCGAAGTGAAGAGGATGACCCTGGGAAGTAGAAAAATATTAATGAATTGAACTGTGATTGTAAAGAGATATTTTCGTCGAAAAGAATACATTTGGTAATTAATTGCAAATATTTTTTTTATAATAATCTGCATCTGTTGATAAAGTGGAAGAAACATCAATAAGTTTTTAGCATCATTTAACTCAACTTTCAATTCGTGTTCAATATCATTTGATTTGATGGTTAATGAAATAGATAGATGAATATATAAAATCTTACCAAGTGAGAATAGACGGAGAAGTCGAGTCGGTATAGATTGGAGACCGGAAGCTGTTGGCACTCGCGTTGGGCAGTGCCAGCTCTGGCCAGGAAGTCATAATAAGTCTTCTCCCCGAAACAGCTCGCCATGGTCTGTTATAAAAAATATTGCATATTGTAAAGTTTATGACTGAATGCTTGTCTTATGCAGTTGCAATGTATTTGTTTTATTATTTCAGTTGAATGTTCTTTCAAGATAGTTAGATTTTCTAGAGAAATAATATATTCAATGCTTTCTTTTGTCAGGTTCGTGTTTTGAAAATAATGTTAATAACTTTGACTTGGCTCTTTATTATTTTTTAAAGGTAATAATAATTAGCTAAAACTACACGGGGTTCTCTTAACATATGTTGTATCAGTTCCATCTGCGAAAATTTTTGCCTGATGCAAGTACTGACCTTGGTGAAGCCGTACTTTTCGAAGAAGGCTTCTTGAGCTCCGGCAACGGCTGCCACAACAGCTAAGACCACAATCCGGTACATTGTGCTTCCTGCGACGAGAAGAGGTGAAGAGTGAACACGATGAGCACAAGTTGACTTCCTATTTATATACACAATCCTGATTGAGAAGAGAATGGAGGTGCTTGTCCCGCCCATCTGCTTGAGGGACAAAGATTCTCTCCAAGGACGGTTTTAATCATTTGATTTTGATTTGTTATACGGTGTCGTAATTATTCTCTCTCTCTCTCTCTCTCTCTCTCTCTCTCGCTCTCTCTCTCTCTCTCTCTCTCTCTCTCTCTCTCTCTCTCTCTCTCTCAAAGTTCTATATTTAGAAGTCTCAAATTTAATAGTAATTTTCCTCTCTCTCTCTCTCTCTCTCTCTCTCTCTCTCTCTCTCTCTCTCTCTCTCTCTCTCTCTCTCTCTCGTCTTCATATATGTCGCGTTATCATAATTGTTTGGACAAGTAAATATAACAAAGATTCACCGTAATTTGCCTCCATCAATTTACTGCCAATTAGGATGTAATACTATAACAATGCAAGCACTTTTGCATGTTTCAGTCTCCCTGTGTAACACCAATATTCTTAACTAGAATGAATGATATTGGCTAACTCATTTTTTTAACTGGATGATGTGTCTTGAGATACTGCCTGACTAATTAAGCTCTTGCTATTTCCAGAACGAAACAGAGGAAGAAATTTTAAACAGTTACCTTTTGATTTTGGGGCCTTTTTTTCTAGATAATTATTTTATACATAAACATTATTATTATTATTATTATTATTATTATTATTATTATTATTATCTAACCTATAACCTTAGGTGGAAATGTAGGATGGTGTAAGCCCAAAGGCTCCAACAGGAAAAAATCAGTCCGGTGAGGAAAGGAAATAAATCAACAATATGAGAAGTAGTTTATATAGAATAAAAAATATCTTAGTATCAGTAACAACGTTAGAATAGATCTTATACATATATATATATATATATATATATATATATATATATATATATATATATATATATATATGTATATATATATATATATATACACACACACATATATATATATATATATATATATATATCATCCATTTCTGAGTGAGGATACCTTAATGGTGTGAAAGGGTTAGTGCTATGCCATGATCAGGAAAGCTATACTAGTCAGGGCCACCCTCTACTATGTAGGTTTGCTGTGAACAATCAGACTAAAGTCACTCATCGTCACCAATCTGCAATGGCCAGTGCGTTGATGGAAATGGCTAAAGCCCAGACTTGACTCAGGACATACCCGAGGCCTTTGTCCTGCATTGGACTGGAAATTGCTGTGTTTGTTGTTATTATTATGTATGTATATATATATATATATATATATATATATATATATATATATATATAAGATAAAAATCAACACAATATCAAGACAAATTAGAAATTAATTTAATTTCTACCTCTTATGAGGATGGAACCGTAGTCTCTTCAAATAAAAGGCATAATCATGCCACCAGAGGCTCTTAAAGTAGTTGGAACCTAAGTGCTAACTACTTTAAGGGATTTACCAGATGAGACCACTATCTTACATTCCAGTGAGTTGTGCCCATCATCCTTTAGCAGTGAGTAAAATTCCAGGACCAGCGAGTCATACCCAATTTCCTGTACCAGTGCGTCTTGCCCCACTTCCTGTACAATCGAGTGTTACCCAACTTCCTCTACCACCTAGTTATACCCAACATCCCATACTGGCTCGTATTCTAAAAATTTCCAGTTTCAGCGAGTTAGTTTTACTCAAATTCTTGTACCAGTGAGTTTTGCCACACTTGCTATACCAGTTACTTTTATTCCAAACTTCTTTTACCACGGTTATACTCAACATCCTATACTAGCGATTTTTACTGAACTTCCAGTACCAGCGAGTCAGTTTTACCAAATTCCCATACCAGCGAGTTATAACTAAATTCCTTTACCTGTGAGTTTTGCCACACTTCGCGTACCAGTGAGTGTTGTCACACTTCCCGTACCAGTTACAGTAGTTTTACCAAACTTCTTTTACTACCGAGTTATATTTAACATCCCATAACAGTGATTTCTACTGAACTCCCTAAGTACAAACGAGTTACTTTTATTCAAGTTTTCGTACCTGCGAGTTATACTCAACTTCCTGTACCAGTGAGTTTTCCACACTTCCCGTACCAGCGAGTTTTACCCAACGAGTTATACCAGATCGTATATCCAACGAGTTATACCCAACATCCCGTATGTGAGATTTTTACCAAACATCCAGTACCAGTGAGTTAGTTTTTCGCAAGTTCTGGTACCAGCGAGTTATGCCCAACTTCCTATACCAGCCAATTTTACCCAACCTGTAAGAAGGCAATCGCTTGTGGCGCTGTCCTCCCCTATCACCACTCTTTTTCTTTTTACTTTTTGTAGCTAAGGACGTACAATTTTTGGTATACACGGGTGCTTGGCTTTTTCTTCTACCAAGGCCACTCTTCAGAACATGACGTGTTCTGTCTAATTCTTCTGACGTGTGCATGGTAACTGCCAAGGGATCTGTGATCTCCACCCACCCCATGTGTATGAGACCCTCACATTATCGTTTGGAAAAATCCAATATCATTGGAAAAATCCAATATCATTGGAAGATTCTCGTGGCTGATGTCACATTGCCAATCTTCGGTGTGGATTTTCTCTCCCATTTACACCTCCTGGTTGATGTTGCTCAATGATGGTTAGTCAACGCAACTCCTACTTGTCGACACTTCTTCAACTCGCTCCTGACCTCGCTGTCCACATCAGCACGCCCACGGATGCCTACACCCACCTCCTCACTTTGTCCCTGGAAGTCTTCCATCCACAGCTTCGCCAAACACCCACAGCGCACGCCAAACATGGGATTTATTAGTACATGAAGACGACATGGACCACAATGCCTACTAGATTCAGGTTTTTGGCACCAGATCGTTTGCCAGCCGTTAAACAAATGTTTGCCGAAATGGAAGAAATGGGACTTTGCTAAAAGGCTTCAAACCCATGGTCGGTGCCCTTACTATGCATTGTCCTGAAGAAAGATGACTCCCTATGCCATTGTGGGGATTACAGGCATCTGAACATGCAGACAGAACCAGATCACTACCCCTTCCCAAACATCACCGACATTACCTCCTGCTTGCACAAAGCTAAGGTTTTCGCAATGCTCGACCTCATGAAGGGGTATTATCAAGTACCCATGAATCCAGAAGACATCCCCAAGACCGCCATCACTACCCCATTTGGTACATACATCTTCAATTATTCTTGTTTTGGTCTTCATAATGCTGGGGCTACTTTTCAACGCCTCATGAAGGGCATCTTAGGGGACATCCACTTCTGCTTATGTTAGGTGGACGACATACTTGTGTTCACTTCTTTCAAAGAGGAATACCCATGTCTCCTACACATCGTTCTCGACAGCCTACAACAGAATTCCCTTGTAGTCCGGTACAACAAGTGTACCTTTGGCGCAAACGAAATATCATTCTTAGGGCATCCTGAAGGAGTCCACCTCCTCCCTGAGAAGGTAGCAGCCGTTCAGAACTTCCCCACGCCATTGATCGCCAGAGCACTACAAGAATTCATGGGCATGATCACCTCATATCACCGGTTCCTGCCAGCCATTGTCCCCCTCTACACCCCCCTCAAGAGCAAGCCAAAAGACCTGAAGTGGGGTCCTTTTCAAGAAACAGCCTTCTGCAACGCAAAGAATGCCCAATCCAATGCTGCTGCTTTTTTCCCATAACACATGGTCCTCTCCTTCACTCCACCGATGTCAGTGACATCGTTTTTGTTGCAGTACTCGAGCAGGTGGTCAACGGCTTGCCCCGTCCATAGGTCTTCTTCATTAGAAAACTGTCCAAGGCAGTATCTGTCTACTCTACCTTCCTGGACAGTTGCATCCTATTCGTGATATTAATCATGCAATTAATTCTAATAGTCAGGCCTTCTCCATCATGATGCTCAATACTATACAGTATTCTAGAAGTTTTATTCCAGCTGTGACCAAGTTGCAGAATGATCATCCTAATCGGGTAGTTGAATCGATAGAACTTCAAAAGTTCAAAATTGCTGCAAATGTTTTCATGTTGAACAGGCTGACATAAGTCGTTGTATAGTTTACATATGAAATATCTGTTTGGATGTTGTCACTGTTTTTAAAATATTTTATTGTAATTGTTCATTATTTCTCAGATCGTTTATTTATTTCGTTATTACCTTTCCTCAATGGGCTATTTTTCCCTGTTGGGGCCTTTGGGTTTATAGCATCTTGCTTTTCCAACTAGGGTTGTAGCTTAGTAATGGTAATAATAATAATAATATGTATACACAGACACACACACACACACATATATATATATATATATATATATATATATATATATATATATATATACACACATATATATATATATATATATATATATATATATATATATATATATATATATATACATATATATATATATATATATATATATATATATGTATATATATATATATATATATATATATATATATATATATATATATATACTACTTTTATTGTCAATGATATACTTAGTTTTTGCATTACCTAAAGGAACTAGTTTATGTAAATATTTGGGCGAATAAACAGGTGTCTCATGGGGTATTTTGACACGGTTCTGTATCCGATTAAAATGGTAACGATAGGTTAAAGATACTCTTCTGAATGTATTTTAAATTGAGAATGGCCAATGTTCCTTAAGAACTAAAGAAGTTGAAGCTTACAGTAAGCAGATGTTTTTATGATGAACAGGTTAACTTAAGCCCCATTTTATAGTTTACATAATTATGACAGATCTATTTTAATGATACTGATCTTAATATGTTCTCTATTTTTTTGTTTATTAGTTATGTTGTATATATATATATATATATATATATATATATATATATATATATATATATATATATATATAAAATTTGGGCTCAAGCCATGTCGTCGTGATGGAAGTTCCTTAAAGTGGCTTCCTAAGGGATATTTGTACTACAGTCATATTCCCAGAGAATTTTACCTTTAGGTATCCAGAATTCTAACTCCTGGCGCGAATATCCTTAAAATTTCTCCAAAGGATATCGCATAATATCAGCGGACGCATTCTTGACACGCCTCCATAGCAATCTGCACCCCAAACAGCGTTTTGGCTTCGAGGAGGATGTGGCAAAAGGGAGCCGTCCAAAGGCTCTCCCCGCTCTCGTAATACTATTGGGAATACAACAGCGCCATTCCCACTACGGCGGACATTCCTTTTTTTGTAGTGATCTCGCTCGGTGATATTTCCTGGTGATCTAACTTTTCGATCGTTTTACAGGATTATTATTATGCTTTCTCCATCTTCTTCCGCCTCTGGAAAGTTGAGTATCGGGTCTTTACTATGAGTATATTTTAGCTCCTGTTTCACAATGAAATTGAGTATTTTATTGTGTTTAAGAGCTAGGCCAGTTACTGGAGGCGCCATGGCGCCGTCATTCGTTAGGCATGTGTTATTTAGATAGCAGAACGACTTCCAGTTTTTAATAGCTTTATTTAATAATTTAAATATTTAGCTATTTAGGCAATTATTCTTGTAAAGTTTCGATAATGTGCATAATTTTTGTTTCCCCCTTTTCTCTGTCGATTGTATAGTAAGAGTTTCGGTGATTTAGGTAACCGAGATCTCGTATAGCCTAGGTAATCTTACCTAGACGTTTTACTATACGTTCAGACTTTCCCCGGTTACCCTCGTGTATTGTTTTTATTCAGTGGAGACTGATTCCTCCTAGAATGTTATGAAACATTACACGTCTCTTCGGAGACTTAAGGGTAATCTCTTTCCCTCTTGAGTGTAGCCTCAGGCTACAACCCTAATAGCCGTGCCTTGAATTTTATTCAGACATGGCTAACTTAGGGTTTGTCCTGCCTCTTCCATTAACCGTTGGTTGTGGTATACCATCAGGTTTTGGGATTTAGTCAGAATCTCAGAGTATTTAGTCTTATGTCGGCGACCTGCCGGCAGGGCGAATGGGTTGTAGGATACCATCATTCCCCTCCTGGCCAGGTGGCCGGCAATGGAGGTTAGCCCTCATTAGTCGCACTTGAAGTTATGGTAGGATACCATCTTCTCCTTGCGACTAAAAGACTAGTCCTATGCCACAGTTCTATGGGCTGAAGAGTAATTTTCTTTAGCCTAGGATACGTGGCACTGGAACTCTGTTTCTTCTTTGTTGAGAGGAGGCGGCCCCTTAACTGTGTCGGTAATCTCTGGGATGGAGAACTGAGTCTCTCCTGTTCCCTGGGATTCTGCCGATACCGAAACAGAGTTTCTTTTACAGGTGGTAGGACTGACAATTTTTGTCAGTTCCTTTCACACTCGTTACAGGACCCTGTTCCCTACCCCTCTGTCCACTTTTGATGGCTGAGCCATTGTCTTTCTTTAGGCCGGCATCTTGCAACCTTACCTTTGCTGGTAGGTTGCCGTAGCCAGCCAGACTCCCTCTCTAGTCTTGTCTTTGGCTGACGGCAGAGCATACTGCTGCCAACCACATCATCTGTCGGCAACTGCCGGCGACCATGATGGCCATGAGAGGGAAGTCCCTTCTGTTCCCAAGGTTCTTCAGTCCTCCCTTGGACTGCTGCTGCAGGTCCTGTTGCTGGGGTACTGCCAGCCAGGCTGGCACAGATAGTGCTGACTCAGTTGGCAGCACGCCGACTGTACTGGTACTGCTGGACTTGCCGGCTGGCAGTGTATCGGCAGTACCTTGCCGGCAATAGTACTGTAGCTGCAGTCCAAGGGAGGACTGAATGGTACATTCTCCCCTTCTATTAGAACCTTCTTTCTGGAAAAAGGCAGTCAGATTAGACTTTTACATCCTTAATTACTGTATACATTCACAGTAAGGAGTAGCCTTTTTTCCATGCTATCTCTCTCTCTCTCTCTCTAGCTAGCATGCCGGGTATGCCGGCAAGACCTAGCTATGCCGGCTAAACTACTGTATATATTGTACAGGCAGCTAGTATATCTGCAGTATAGAATATACTGCAGATAGAAAGCTACTAGTAGTTATTTCCAATATATTTTGGATATCCAACACAGGCATTTGCTGAGCCCAATCCTATATTGAATGAATATGATTTCTTCAATATCCTGATTAGAAATCAGTATTAGGATTACCCTACAATATTAAACACTTCAAGGCAGGAGTAATACACTCCTAACCCTTAAAGGGTGGAGCCTTTTTCCTTGAGTGTCCCTGATCAGGAAACTCTATAGTTTAATATAGTAGGAAGACTACAGCAAATAGGCTGAGTGGGATATACAAATATATGTCTTTATTTTCCTAGTCCAGCTGGCTTCATGCTAGATGGACCATACTGTCATATGCTACTATGAAGGCAACATAATGACTAGACTACAATACATGATGTACAGTAGCCAGTAAATTGCAATATAGACTTACTGCAATTAGAAAACTACAGTACCATGATACAGTAGTATTTCTGACATACCTTGGGTACCCTTGTACGAGCATTCTGCTGGTACCGTTCATATATTGAATGAATAGTTTTCTTCAATATTCTGATCGAGAATCAGTCATCCTGACCCCACAGTATTAACATTATTTTGGGACAGTGATTTGATACTTTTCTACCCCTAGGGGTAAGAGTCCTTCTACTTGGAGTTACTCTATAGAGAAATGTCCATGTAGTTAATACTGATGGGAGGCAACAGCATTTGTTCACACGGGTACACAAGTATGTATCTCCTACTATCCTTTTATAGCTTACTATCCTAAGCTACTCTATTGTAAAGGACATTTGCTTGTTGATTGTCAAGGAGATAATCCATTGTATACTCATTTGGTTTCCTTTCTTTACAGGAGGAACACCAGATACCTTGTGCTGCAGTCCTCTGCAAGGCCAAGAGTAAGTATTTTACGGTCATAATACTTGCAGGTTTCGTGCCCCCTGCAATATTATTTCCGGATCCCTACATTATTGGAACCCACAGGTTTGCAATGTATGTCGGACATTAATGTCCGAAGGTTTTGAAAATCCCAAGTCTACAGAGACTAGGGATACAGCTCAATATAAATTACGCAACTGGGTGAGAGGCTTTCAAAAGATCTCTCCGGGACCTTTCCTACTTAATGATGGGATGCGTAAGCTACTATTTCCGGAACCAAGAGAGGAAACAGTAGTGCCTCAGGAGCTAACTACATCCCCCGACGGCCAGAAAACCTTTGGGATTAAGGGCAAGAAATGCCCCAAGGTAGAAGAGGAAAATGTTGCGTCGGAATTTCCTCCGCCTGTGCCGGCTTTAGAGCCATTGATGTCAACATCTTCGTCTTCTACCCCTAATTTGGATAATGTGGTACAATTATGTATCCAACTGAAGAATCAAATAGAGAGCTTTCGTAGACAAAACGAAAAGCAGGAAGTAAAACGCAAGATAGATCCTCGTAAAGTTTCTCTTGTCGCTTCCCAGGGGTCAGTCAAACGACCCATGAATCAAGACCTACCATCATGTTCCATAACCAATCCCTGGAGGTTTGCGGAGCAGATGCCGATTTCAAATGGCAATCTCTGCATCTCAGAGAAAATAGGTGCTGTTCCTTTGGACAAAATTCAATTTTGGCCAAGCTTTGATGCTTTCCCTAATTGTTGGGTTCGACTGAAGTACGAACCAAAGTCAAGAAAAGGAACGGAACCAAAGGAGGTCTTGATTCTCGACCATGATAAGGCACAGACTATCCTTTCAGGTAGTCTAAGAAAGGCGGGTTATTCAGAGTCGAAGGTATTCTCACTGAATAGCGGACACCCTTCCTTTCTTGCTCCTACTTCACTCTCATTCTCCTTTATCGGGAAGGCATTTACTTATGTTGCCAAAGCGGTAGAGGTGGGTAAGCCATGTCCCACACTCGATGAGTGCAAGCCTTTGTCACCAGCTTTTCCCAGACAGGAAAAGGATTGGAAGGAAGTCCATTTGACATTTTCAGTAGGAAAATTAGACAAGAAAGTCGCAAGTCGACAATTCAAGGTATGTCTCCCTAAATTGTCTGAGTTGCTCTTGTGTAATGAACAGGAGTCAAAGGAGAGACTTGCGACATCCCTTTCTTTACAAAACTACATAGAGTTGTGTTCAACCTACGAGAGTACCCCAGACATGCTCATGGTCATAGCCAAAATGCATATGGCTATCTTGGTGAAAGACCTTTACGCCTTTATGAAGGCTAGGAGAGCATGTAGAGTGTTTGTGTTCACTGATGCAACAGTAAAACACGAAACAAGGAAGCTAATATCTTCCAACATCTGGGGTAAAGACCTCTTCCCACACGAGGTCACTAAGGAAGTAATTAAGAACGCCACCCAAAAATGGGGCATTCCTTCAAAGAGAAAATCTTCTGTGGTTGTGGGTCCCCAACCTAAAAAGAAGATTGGAAATGCTGGAAATATCCGGGCTGCTCAACAACATCCCACTATGCCAGTGACCACGATGCTACAGGCAGATGGTCAAAAGTCTAAGCCTACTGACTACTCGAAGCATTAAGACGCTTCGGCTAGGAGGAACTTTCCCTCAGGATCACAGGACCTTCGATCCTTTGGTCCAAAGCCTTTTCAAGATGAGCCATTGATGGGAAACAGAAATGTCCCTACCATCATTTCCTTACCTTCTCCTACAGTTCAAAACCCTCCTGGAGGAGTATACCTGAGAGCTATAGAGCATACAGGTAGTAAGAAAACTTTAGCTCATCGAGTTCCAGGGAAGGCTGCTTCGTGTTCACGAGAAGGACTCGAGATATCGATGAGCCATTCTGAACTTGTCGCCACTCATCAAGTTCATAAAAAACAGCAAGTTCTGAATGTTAATCCTTCTGAACATATGGACCTTGTTCCAATTAAGGGTGTTCGTAGTCTTGTCAGACCTGAAAGGTGTCCTTCGGAACCTTCCAGTCAACCACCCCCCTTCCTCCTATCTAGAATTCATGTTACAGAGAGTAACATTCGTCTTAAGGAAGATACGTGTCGGACTCACAGTTCTAAGTATCTTCAAAGGATTGACGAACTTAGTCACGTCAAATTCAAGCCTAGAAATAGTTCAGGTATTAATATACCTGATCAAGAGGCTGGAGTGGGCAGCACCCGAAGTGTCCGGCCAATGTGCATTCAAAGAGATGACCCGGTTCCTGGGACATCACGGATGCAAGATAGGCTTCTAGAAGTCTCGACTTTCTCCAGCTCAGGGGTTTTGATGTTTAAAAAACCATCTAAGCCCTCAGTCACACCAACTCTCCTCTCCTTTGGAAATATAAAAGGAGCTCGTGAGGTCTGTCAAGAGACTCAGGTATTCAGTCAGAATACCAAAACGCCAACGGGAAAAAGCGCTAAACTTTCTCCAGTTCGCTATAGTGACAGACCTGGTGCTAAGGGCACACCGGAAAGAGCTTGGAGAAAACACGCATCAAACGCTTGAAGAGATAAAAAAAGACTGAGATCGGTCCCTCTTTAATCGCTTCTCTAACAGAAATTAGAGCACGAAAGTCCCATGACTCTGCTGGTCCTTTCATGGGTGGGGAAGCCCCCTCCACACAGATCAGGCTCCCTACGACTGATCTGGGACACCGAAGCGATAATAAGACGTCACATTCGAACGTCTCATTCAGTCTTGGTGAAGTTACCCATCCCTCTCTTAAAGGGACGGCACCTACCAGCAGTTCATTTACAACTGATCCACAATGTGACGGTGCATACTCTATTTCGATACAAACTGATAGAGTTGGAATGGTCCTTGGGCGCAGACATATTCCCTCCCAGATGGGAACAAGTCCCGGAACTGCAATTCGACCTCTTCATCACGAGCGTCTTCAAGAAACTATCTCGCTATATAGCCCCATACGAGGATCCTCTAGTGGGGCTGATAGACTAGATGAGGCTGGTCCTAGCTCTGACCCTAGATATATTTCCGAAGATTCAGAAATTAACTGCCTTCGTTTTATCACAGAGAACCCAAACCCTTCATTTCATGATTTTTTCGCTCCAACGGTTAGAAAAAGGTTTGGATCTCAAAAGGCAATATAGAATTCTTAGAAGAATACAAGGCCAAGTCAACTAGAAGACAATATGAGTCTTCCTGGAAAAAGTGGGCTGCGTTTGTCAAAGCAAAAGGACCGAAAGAAATTTCAATGAACTTCTGTCTGTCCTTCTTTGTCCACCTTCATAGCCAAGGTCTGGCGGCCAATACGATAAATATGTGCAAGTCAGCCTTGACTAAGCTTCTCCTATATGCCTTTCAAGTGGATCTGGCGAATGAAATCATTAATAAGATTCCGAAGGCATGTGCTAGGCTTAAGCCCGCGATACCACCAAAGCCCATCTCTTGGTCTTTGAACAAGGTCTTACATTATGCCTCATCTGTGAACAATGAAAATTGTTCTCTTAAGGATCTAACCCAAAAGGTTATTTTTCTGTTCGCTATCGCCTCCGGGGCTAGAGTTAGTGAAATAGTGGGCCTATCCAGAGATGAGGGTCACATCCAGTTCATGGAAGTGGGAGAACTGAATCTATTTCCTGATCCATCCTTTCTCGCTAAAAACGAGCTACCCACTAAGAAGTGGGGTCCGTAGAGAATCTGCCCTCTGAAGGAAGATGTCTCTCTATGTCCTGTAGAGTATCTAAAGGTCTATCTTCGTAGATATTCAGACTTCAGGGGAGGACAGCTCTTTAAAGGAGAAACTTCTGGATCAAATTTATCCCTAAAACAACTAAGGGCGAAGCTCACTTACTTTATTCGTAGAGCGGATCCGGACACTACTCCCGCAGGTCATGATCCGAGAAAGATTGCTTCATCACTGAACTTCTTTCAGTATATGGACTTTGAGCGCCTTCGTTCATACACTGGATGGAAATCATCCAGAGTGTTTTACAAACACTATGCAAAACAAGTGCATGAACTGAAACACTTCGTAGTGGCGGCAGGTAGTGTATTAAAACCTGCCCCCTAATTACTGTAGTAAACAGTTTTTGGTTTGGGACCTCACATGTCCTCGCACATGTAACGGATGAGAATCATCCAGAGTGTTCTACATACACTTTGCTAGACAAATCCATGATCTGAAGCAATATGTGGTGACGCCAGGTAGAATATTTAACCTGCCGTCTAATTCTACGATGAACAGCTAATTGACTGGGACTGTCAATTAAAGGGAGAAGAGGTCACCCTTCTTAGGTGTGACTTCTTTTAATTAAGTGTTACCATGATAACACTGGCTCTGTTCAAAATCCCAGGTGTGGAATTATACAGATAGCACTGGTGCCGGTGTACGAAGTACACAGTGCAGATAGAAGTAACCAGTACAGGAATTATGAAGAGAAATTGTTTTATAGTTTTCTTCAGTCTGAGAGTGGCACTCATCATTTCTTCCTTCAAGAAGGAAATATAGTCTCTGTACTTGTTACAGGTATAATTCCATTGTCATACTACATTCGTTTTACTGAACATCTTTTAGTCATTTATTAGTAATAAATGTCTATTAGAATGTAGTACGTCCACCTTCACCAGACAATTGTATGTATGCATGCCAGAGTTCTTCAACTTACCAAAGTAAGTATCCCTCATATATTTGTATGCATCAAATAATAGATATAAGAGACACTGATGTTATTTTAGCAAATATACAACTATGAGACTATTTGTATATTCAGTGTGTACTTATGTTTGGTCATACTATGTATGTTGACCTCAAGATCCCTTTTCTACTGTCTAGAATGACACTTCCCTGTAGGAGGCAGGAAGCACTAACATTGGTTATGATTAGTGATGGTGACGAATAACGGTAACGTCCCTTATCTCATGTGGTCCCCATGAGCATAGAAAAGGTTGCTATAAGGTTGAGGCACTGATTAAAAATCCACAGATACACTAATGCTCTGGTATGCTTCCATCACCCGACATGGCTTGAGCCCAAAAAACGGATTTTGAGCGAAGCAAAAAATCCATTTTTGGGTGAGATGGCCATGTCGTCCTGATGGACCCACCCATCTCTTCTAAAAGAAAAGATCTTCACAGTATCCCTCCCGTGGTACTGTATCTGTAACACCACGCTCAATGCTACAAGGAATGTCCGCCGTCGTGGGAATGGCGCTGTATTCCCAATAGTATTACGAGAGGGGGGAGAGCCTTTGGACGGCTCCCTTTTGCCACATCTTCCTCGAAGCCAAAACGCTGTTTGCGGTGCAGATTGCTATGGAGGCGTGTCAAGAATACGTCTGCTGATATTATGCGATATCCTTTGGAGAAATTTTAAGGATATTCGCGCCAGGAGGTAGAATTCTGGATACCTAAAGGTAAAATTCTCTGGGAATATCACTGTAGTACATATATCCCTTAGGAAGCTACTTTAAGGAACTTCCATCAGGACGACATGGCCATCTCACCCAAAAATAGATTTTTCGCTTCGCTCAAAATCCGTTATATAGTTATTTGCTAATCCTTTTTTTCTGTTTCTCACTGGGCTATTTCCCCTGTTGGAGCCCTGAGGCATGTAGCATCCTGTTTTTCCAATCAAGGTTGTATCTTGGTTTCCACGTCTAGATTCCTTTTCTTTTAGCAGAGAATTTTATTTTGAAAACATAGTTCACCTCTTGTCGTCGCATATCTTGGTATATATGAATTCTCTCTCTCTCTCTCTCTCTCTCTCTCTCTCTCTCTCTCTCTCTCTCTCTCTCTCTCTCTCTCTCTCTCTCTCTCATCTAAGATATTTACTTATTTACAAATGAGATGTAAAGAGAAGCTAATCATGTGTTATTGAAAGTCATTTGGAACAATTAGGATATTTTGCGGCTACGCCACAAGCACTTTGAGACTGTAACAATTCCTGGTATCTCGATTGGCCATTCTTGTAAATGGCGTTTTTCCTGGGAAGGAAATTCTTCTCATTCTATACTCACCAATTTTGCAGTTACACTTTATTAATGTAGTTTGGTGCCACGGATGTCCTTGAAATCTTGCATGTACCGAAGGATAGGAGAGGACAGGAGGGGATAAAAATGGAAGGGTGTAAGACTAGATTCTTTGTAAAGTCAAGATTATCTATCCAGCTGTCTCTAGGAGTCTAGGGTTTCCTTTCTCCCTAGTTTTTTTTTTTTTACATTTTACACTAGCTTATTTGTCCACCCCTTTACCTGCGTGGAATTTTCTTTATAATCAAAGCTTTTTTTCACGTCTAACCACGTTGGAGGGATTTCTATCATATTTTGGGCAGTATATTTTATCTCTGCTTTCTTTAATATATCTAAGAAGGGCTTTTATTACTGCTAAAGTTTTGACAGAATCAAAAGGTTTCTCATAGTCTATAAATGACATTCGCATGCTGTTATTTCTTCCATCAATCGTTTATCATATCACAACAAAACTCCTTTACATTATCTTAACTGTAAATTCTGTAAACATATTTTTTTATATTTGCGGAAATCAGCAGAAGATAAAACTCTTCATGTGGTCCAATAAATGCATAAATTATTTAAACATGAACAGAGTCAATTATATCTATATATATATATATATATATATATATATATATGTATATATATATATATATATGTGTGTGTGTGTGTGTGTGTGAAAATTGACTCTCCCTTTTTGGCCAGACGTGGGTTCATAAATCGACTCATCTATAAGTATTTAGTAAAGTTTATGAAATAAATATTTTTTTTATTTTGAATATGAAAATATCTTTTTAACATTTTTCGTAGAGGTCAGTTTCCATGTACATTAATTTAATTTTTTCTAATTTTCTAAATCAAGAGGAAGAATATTTTAGCTCTTATTATTATTTGATTTTGTAGCACTGGAATTTGACAAGTATTAAGTGTATGCTTTGATGAGAATTTTATTATTGCTGGGATGGTGGGTATAGAAACAAGTGATTATATTGTATGAGTTTTCTGTTAGGTTTGAATTGCATAGACTAAGAAAGACTTTTATCTTGTTTTAATATGGCTACTGAATAGCAGTGTGGTTAAGGTTAAGGAATTGCGTTCCATAGAGAACCTTTTTTGCTACAGTGAGTAATAGGTCGAAATAAAATATTATTCTTGACTTTCCTTAAGAATTTATTAAACGTGATTATAATAAACTCAGTTGAGATACATTCAAATTCACAAATGCGAGCTAACCACTTATATCTGTGAAAAGCCTTCCTAAGTTTTCGTTCGTGTTATTGATTACTTACCAGAATTAACGGAACTCACAGGAAGTAAACTCTTAACTATAATGAGATTTCCAGAAATGTTGTTGGGTACTTCTGACATAGCAAAGAAGTCATGTAAACTATGAAATTTGCTGGAATCACGATAGGGAAGAATTTGCATCTGTGACGTCTTTATCTGACGTAGCATCGAAATCGTTCACTGTACCAGAGAGGGAAAAGTCACCTGATATTTAGGTAGGCCGTTGGTGAAAGAATTTGTATATGTGACACTTGGAACTCAAAGAATATCCAGTTCGTTGAGAGAATCAATTCCTGTGATAATTGCCGAGAGCTTGTTGAGACGTTGCTCAGAGTCGTCGTCCTCAGGGAACAAGGAAAGGTCGAACTCGTTGATGTTGTTCCTGAGGTCCTCCTTGAAGCAGGCGTTGGTCCTTGTCTCCTTCTCGCACTCCATGGCCATGAGGAGGCGCTGCAGGTGGATGGGAAGGGGAGATCTTGGGTTTTGGAGGGGGAGGCAATACTGCAAAGAGGAAGAAGAGAGGGAGAAATGAGGTGACAGGTTAAAAATGTATTTTTCAAGCAATACATTTTGGAGTGTTATTTCAGTGGACATGCAAATTTGATTCAGTTCAGTATAATAGCTCTGTAATTAATAGTAAAATTTAGATCGAAATGGAACTCTACTTCTTATTTTGAATTATTACAAAAATGGTAGTTTCAATGTATATTTTTACACAGTGTATTTTGATATACATGCAAATATACATATGTCTTCATTTTTTGCACGTTTAGATATAAATGCAAATATGTATGTGTCCTTTTTTCCTGGAATTAATTTCCACTTACGGACAAATCCCTGCAGTAGTACAATCCGTCAACCAGATCCTTTCTGAATCCTTCCCCGATGGTCAGGTTCTTGTAATTGTTGACGATGTTGTTCAGGTCCAGGTTAAGGTATTCGTCGATCTGAGAAAAAAAAAATATATTTTATTGTATATTACGAAGCATATCCAGCCTACAGAACAGTGCAATGAATCTTAATTTTCTCGTTCTATCATATATTCAGAAAAAGTCTACGTTCAAGTTTCTAAGCTAATGCATTGTCCATATTTAATTTCCATTTCAATTTAGAACAATAGTAAAGAACCATGTTAATATATTTTAAAACCTGAAGAAATCAGCTGCTGATGCTTTCAATATTCTTTTTCAGAATATTTGTATTTTTAGAATTAATTTGAACTTCTATTTCTATTTTGTAACTTAGCATTCGTTCAAAAAAATTTTTGATATGCAAATCATTGATAGAATTTTCTTTTGCGTAGTGAATGAATAAACTTGAAAAGATTATCAAATTAGTTATATATATATATATATATATATATATATATATATATATATATATATTTATATATTTATATTTATATATACATATATATACATATATAAGTATATATATATATATATATATATATGCGTATATATATATATGTATATATATATATATATATATACGTATATATATATATATATATATATATATATATATATATATATATATATATATATATATATATATATATACGTATATATGTATATATATATATATATATATATATATATATATATACGTATATATATATATATATATATATATATATACGTATATATGTATGTATATATATATATATATATATATATATATATATGAGGGGGGGGGGAGAAATAGAGAGTTGTGTTCCCATAGCTCTGAAATATTGAATCTATAATAAAAATATTACAAACGGTTTCAGGCAAAACCTCTATTATAACATTTCTGTAATACCATTTAAAACAAAATTTATGTTCTCTAGATATGTTCTAACGTAATTGAAATTGTAAATATTGCATTCATTAATCTCGAAAACTGTAAATTTGTTGTAAATGAAAGATATTTCGGTGATATTTATGAGTCAATAACAGTTACTAAAGTCAATTACAGTTGCTGTAGATTTATTTACTCACATATCCAAGCTTATGGAGTGTGCAGGTGTAGTTGCTGAGGGAAGCTGTGATCTTCTTGACGGAATCCAAGAGGTAATATTTGTCAAAGAAAGGTCCGTCCTTTTGGGCCTCGACTTCTGATGACTCACGTTTCTGAAAGAAAAAAAATAGTTCTTTTATATTGTTGTTTGAGACAATGAATTGTTAGTTGGCTTAGGATATTAGTATTTCTCGTGAATGAAGATCTCATTTGGATAAACTTGTGTTAGATTGTAATAAAAACTTATGGAATTAATCACGACAGTTCTACCTTCCTGTACTGGAATTGCTGGTAGGAATGGGGCACGTGGTATTGTCCTGGATGAGTTGGATGTCCTGGCTGCCCTTGATGTCCTGGATGCACCGGATGATAGGAGGGGAAGGGCACGTACTGGGACTCTCCTCCGAAGTGAAGAGGATGACCCTATGAAAACAATAAAATAAATTATACGTAGTGAAGTAGTTTGAACAAAATACTTTTATGTATAAGCACTGTCATTACTCTTTGTATGATTTATGGGTATGGAAAATAAATGATAAGTTATTTTACCAAAATTCAGCCAATATACTTTTTTTTATAGAATTGTTACCTCCGCCAAGGAGGCAAAATTTATATTTGCGTTCATTTATTTAATTATTTATCTGTTTATTTGCTTGTGAGCAGGATTAAGTCAACACTTCTTTCGGGATTTTCACCAAATTTTAACAACGGATAATTTTTATGCTGTGGAAGAACCCATAAAATTTTTGAGGTAATCCGGATCAAGATTGAGATTCTTCTTCTTCTTCTTCTTCTTCTTATTATTATTATTATTATTATTATTATTATTATTATTATTATTATTATTATTATACAGCAAAATCATTTAGGGTCAACATTTGAAAAGGGGAAAGGTTGGTCCGTAGACTTGAGTTAAATGTTCCTAATGTTCATTGGCGGAGATCTGAAATCTTTCATTGCTCTTGTTGAATCTAAACTTGTGGAAGTACAGATACCTACCAAGTGGGAATAGACGGAGAAGTCGAGTCGGTATAGATTGGAGACCGGAAGCTGTAGGCACTTGCGTTGGGCAGTGCCAGCTCTGGCCAGGAAGTCGTAATAATTCTTTTCCCCAAAGCAGCTCGCCATGGTCTTTGGACCAAAGAAAAACACAATTACTTGATTTTTTTTTATCTGGTTAATGGTTTTTGGAAAAAAAAATATATTTACTAATTATTGTAGTTTAATATGTTTTTAAGAAATATCATAATCACAAATAAAACTTTGCATCAAATTGTCTCTCTATAGTATCTCTTTTGAATTATCTACAATCGTTTTTCTTTAGCCATGATAATATTTGAAACATTACGGTTCAACACTTTACTAAAATTCGTGATTAAATCTTATGGGAAATTATAATATTACATAATCTTAGGTCTAAATATTTATGCCTAAGATAAGCTTCCAGCAACAACAACGCCATCTGTACTCACCTTTGTGAAACCATACTTCTCGAAGAGTGCCTCTTGGCCCGCGGCAATGGCTGCCACAACAGCTAAAATCACAGATCTGTACATTTTGTCTGGAATGAAATACGTCCTCAGTCACTATGGAAACATCAGATTTTACAAATACTGTACGATGCAATAGTAATTTTGATCATATATTCAATAATTATTTAAATTGAAAATTTTAAAGGGAAAATTTATGTAAGTAAGTACGTTGTTTGCACAACTGGAATTGTTTTTAAAGAATTATGTTATTCAATCTTAATTTTCTTTACACGATTAAACGGAAAATTTATTTATATAAGTAGAGAAATTAATACAATAGAATCGAACATTATTTTCAGGTTACAAATTTTATGTATCCCAAAAATAAAGTAATATAAAAATTTTATCGGAAGATAATTACTAAAGTAATATCGCAGTACATTCCTTTTTACATTTTTAGGATTATTTACATTCCCAAATACCACTATCAGATATAGAGTATTCGATAGAAAAGAACTTGGGCTAAAAGAACTTTTTGTATTCCTCTTGCAAACACGAATCTTATACCTAATCTCATCTGCTCTACTTACCTTCTCTCTCTCTCTCAGACGTGATGTTGGACTGACATGTTGTTTTGTTTACGTGTACGTCTTTATATACAAAATCCTGATCTAATTTAGAATGAAGCTGTCCCACCCATTTCCATTTTGAACAAAAGATGCTGTCCAAGGGCGATTATAATCATTCCTATTTTAATCATTTAAGCTAAATAAGTAGTGGCAGTTAATCTCTCTCTATCTCTCTCTCTCTATCTCTCTCTCTCTCTCTCTCTCTCTCTCTCTCTCTCTCTCTCTCTCTCTCTCTCTCTCTCTCTCTCTCTCTTCATTAATTTTAAACTCATCTCTGCATGAATGTCACATCATTACAAATATGACATAAAGACAAACAACACAATCTATCGTCATTTCTTAAGAACAAACAAGAAAGTCTATCGTCTTTTCTTACGATCCATTTAAGACCAATTTGAATAGTTTGCGGTTTCATCACAACCACGTTGTAATTTGCTGCTGCTTGCAGTCGCAAGAATTAATGTTAATTTCATCAACCCATCTTACTGTATTTGTTTTCTTTAGAGCGAGAATCGTCACATGATCACATTGTACACCCTTACCCCTCCAGTTACATATTCCACATTCCTCTCTGATAGTATCAATCTTTTTCAGATAGCCTTTAGGGAATACATTGCACATAAGTTCTTTTACCAGTTCGTATTCATTTTTCATCAGTTCCAATGTTATGCTGGCGTCAATGACCTTAGATGTCAGGATGCCGGAAAACTTTAAATCAATCAATCAATCCAATGTTATACTTGGAATGGAGGAACTGGTTTCTCCGGGATCAAAACACGAAATGTGCGAAGCACCAGTTAGGTAATAACTGAGAAGCCAGGTCAATGCAACTAATTTTATTTCGACAGAGCAAGAGTTTATATACAACCGTTTCCAAGCAAGAACGGCACAAAAATTCAAACACAATGATCCAAGAACATACAGGCTTAAACAGTGCGAGGGGAGAGCGGAAACGATTATATATATATATATATATATATATATATATATATATATATATATATATATATATATATATATATATATATATAGATATATATATATATAGATATATATATATATAGATAGATATATATATATATATACAGAAATACCGTTATGGTGCACGAGCGTGTGCGATATACCTACGCTGCAGTACTGGCCTAGCCTGGGCATATTATAGCTGGTAGATTTTTTCATATCGTTAATAAACGAGATATACATTAAAAATGGTAATTTGTAACTAGATTAACGGTTCAATAAGTACTGTTTGGATAATGTTTATTTGACAATAAAATTATTATTAGAATGTTATTAGCAGTGGTAATAAGCCTCTTTGGGAAAGCTTCTCTTCTATAGCATTTTATGCAAACATTCATTAATTTACTGAACGATAGTTTTTATTAAAACGTTATTGGCAAGGGCTAATAAGCTCTCTTTGGAAAACTTACCTTTATGGGATTCTATGTAAAAAAAAAAAAGTTTTAATCACAGGATGCAAGATGGTGAATATATACTGTCGTGTCTTGATACTTTGTGTAAACTTTACTGACAAAATGCTCTGTGAAGTTAGATTTATTTCTAATTGCGCCTTAAGACTTTAATGTCAGCTTTGCAACGTAGAGAGAGATACGTTTATTACATAAGGTCCACTATGCAATATACATCTTTCTAAATTTTTAAAGTAACGAGCAAGAGAGCTTTTCGGTTTATTGCGATTAAGATGCTTTTAAACCCGTCTGCAGTTCCAGTCTTTACCTGTCATATATTATTATTATTATTATTATTATTATTTTTATTATTATTATTATTACTACTACTAGCCAAGCTACAACCCTAGTTGGAAAAGCACGATGTTATAAGCCCAAGGGCTCCAATAGGGAAAATAGCCCAGTGAGGAAAGGAAATAAGGAAATAAATAAATGATGAGAACAAATTAACAATAAATCATTCTAAAAACAGTAACAACGTCAAAACAGATATGTCATATATAAACTATTAACAACGTCAAAACAGATATGTCATACATAAACTATAAAAAGACTCATGTCAGCCTGGTCAACATAAAACATTTGCTGCAACTTTGAACTTTTGAACTTCTACTGATTCAACTACCCGATTAGGAAGATCATCCCACAACTTGGTCACAGCTGGAATAAAACCTCCAGAATACTGTGTAGTATTGAGCCTCATGGCCTGGCTATTAGAACTAACTGCCTGCCTAGTATTACGAACAGGATGGCACTGTCCAGGGAGATCTGAATGTAAAGGATGATCAGAGTTATGAAAAATCTTATGCAACATGCATAATGAACTAATTGAACGACTGTGCCAAAGATTAATATCTAGACCAGGAATAAGAAATTTAATAGACCATAAGTTTCTGTCCAACAAATTAAGATGAGAATCAGCAGCTGAACACCAGACAGGAGAACAATACTCAAAAGAAGGTAGAATGAAAGAATTAAAACACTTCTTCAGAATAGATTGATCACCGAAAATCTTAAAAGACTTTCTCAATAAGCCAGTTTTTTTTACAATTAAAGAAGACACAGACCTAATGTGTTTCTCAAAAGTAAATTTTCTGTCGAGAATCACACCTAAAATTTTAAAAGTCATACAAATTTAAAGAAACATTAATAATACTGAGATCTGGATGTTGAGGAGCCACCGTCCTTGACCTACTTACAATCATACGTTGAGTTTTGTTAGGATTTAACTTCATACCCCATAATTTGCACCATGCACTAACTTTAGCTAAATCTCTATTAAGGGATTCACCAACCCTAGATCTACATTCAGGGGATGGAATTGATGCAAAGAGAGTAGCATCATCTGCATATGCAACAAGCTTGTTTTCTAGGCCAAACCCCATGTCATGTGTATATAGTATGAAAAGTAATGGGCCATGAACACTACCCTGTGGAACACCGGATATCACATTCCTAAACTGACTATGGTGTCCATCAACAACAACTCTTTGAGATCTATTACTTAAAAAATCAATAATAATGCTAAGAAACGACCCACCCACTCCCAAATGTTTGAGTTTGAAAACAAGGGCCTCATGATTAACACGGTCAAAGGCAGCACTAAAATCTAGGCCAATCATACGAACTTCCTGACCACAATCAAGGGATTTCTGTACAGCATTGGAGAATGTAGAAGGGCATCACATGCTCCAAGGCCTTTACGAAAGCCTAATTGCAAACTAGGGAATAGATGATTACCTTCAGCAAACCTATTAAGACGTTTTGCCAGAAGACGTTCAAAAACTTTAGATAATATGGGAGTTATGGAAATTGGGGAGTAATCAGTGGGACTGAGCTACCACAAACACATTTACATAGAGGTGTAACATTACCAATATATGTAGGACTAAACATAGTAAATGGGTCATGGAATTTTTTATTCGGTTAATTGAAATCTTGACATTCAATATGAAAAGAAAGATGGTTAGTCTGAAACAGAGATCTGGAGCTGAGCATTAAGTAATGCTATCAGTGTGGTATGAAGCAGAAACATTGAAACCAGATTACTCATTAGCCGAATCCATTTTCAAGTGTCATCTATGACCTCTTTTTGTGCTTTACACTTAGATGGCCTTTACCTTCTTTTTTCCATATTAATGTCTGCAAATATTAGCTACTGGCCAGGAGTCACTTTTGCAGACTTGAGCAGACTTAACAGTGCGACTGGGCGCTGCATCAAATCTTTAACATGTTCCGCCGCTAACACTGTGATTGGCCACCACCTTCTCAAAGCTGGTTTATATAAACATAGCAATAATAACGATAATAATAATAAAAGATTAGTAATTATAATACTTTGATAGTGATCCATAGAGCCGGCATGAGTAGCAACATCCTTGCGTATCTTGGTAGAGCAGAGGAGCAATGACATAATGTATATTTTCTAGAGAAGTCAGCCGCAAAGGAGCAGAGACCATTTGAGTGGCAGCCAATCACGATAGGTGGAGTACAGTATATTAAAGATTTTGGGCTGCACTCATTTATAGCCATTACTAATGCTGGTAATAAGGAAAATACTATTAGAAGAAAGCTATTCCAGAATTTTTTTCCTTTACAACTCATAGAGGAATTTGCTTTCAAATTAGCTTCTGTGCTTATTACCACCATTTTCACCTATGTCTACGGAACATTCCAGTGAATGATGGCCTCTGTAATCTCGAATTTCCAGACATTACTTTAATTTGTAATAGAGCTGAATATCGGAAAACGACTGCTCTAACTTTTCAAGACCCAGTGCAACCTTCTTCTTTCAAATCACTTATATGTCTTTCACCGGACCTTCTTTTATATCTGTTAGACACCAAAGAATATTCTACCTGTCCCCTTTTCAACTGTAAAATTATTTTGTATGTGTATAAACAAGGCGTTATAAATGAAAATTCATATTCATGGTTTTACCCATTATAAATTGATTTCAGGCATTTAGTAACTCATGTTTTTTGCTGAAGATGACGCCAAATGCTTTCCTTTACTGTTTTTCTGTCGGTCTTTAGAGTCCTCTTTTGTATGCTTTCCTTCTCATGAACTGTTTCCAGTTTTACCTCTTCATTTCATGAGGATTGTCTTGTTTGAATTTTTCTTTCTTTTATGTAGCCTCATTAATCATTACCTTGACGAAAATGGTCACTTGTCATTTCTCCATTTCCACATGTATCCAGTCCTTTGCTTATCTTTTGGCGGCTTTCCTTATCTCTAATCTGTTTAGGTATTTCTTTTTACTTTGAATTTATTTTGAGTAAGTCATTGGTCATCGTTCATTTTCCAGAATTGGCTTCTTAAAAGCTTGTACTTTAGTCATTGTACGTTCTTTCAGTGATCCAAGTGAATAAAGTTTCATTTTCCCTTTACCCCTTTTGTCCTGGGTTAAGTTTTAATTTGCTATTTTATTCTCTGCCTTCTAGATTGTATCTAAGACAGTAAATCAGATCAGGAACCTACCTTATCCTTTCCTTTCAATTATTTTTTAGTTTGCTGCAAGATGACTTATACTTTTCCTTTTTTTTTTACATATACTGTTGGGACATGATTTTCATTTCCAGAAGTCAGAAGCTGACAGCTTTATCGCCATCTCTTCAGATTTCTAAAGATATTGACATTTGATGCGACCATCAGATACTTTCTTGCACTGTCCTTGGATCATTTTACATGATTTTTCAAGGGATCAGTCTATGATCTATATGCTTGCTTTTTTTTTAATCTATTTTGAAAAATTCAGTTTTTTTTTTTTTTGTTTTTTTTTTGAGGAGTAACAAAAGTAACTTTAAAATTGATGTGGGTGTCTGTTTGGAATGGCTTTCTCTATATCATATTGATGATTCATCTCAAATTACCTCCATTGATGGTACAAAAGGTAGGTTGTCGGTTTTGACTTCTGAGGCAATCAGTTGTGGGTGGCTTGAAAGAATCATTAATGGTAGTTGCTGTGTAATGTTGTATAACTTCATGCGTTAATGATACAGGTATTTTTGATTAAATAGAAATGACCGAATCGTTCCTGTTGGATGTTGTGTTTTTTGTTCCATTCACTGCATCCATTTTTATATGTTTATAAAGTTCATTCATGAATGGCAGAGGCAAGGACAGGACAGTGTCATAGACACTGACCATATATATAGTACATATGATCAGTCCCCAGCTAGGATCAAGGAAGGCCAGGCAGTGGCTGCTGATGACCCAGCAGGTAGACCTTATAGGCTTCTGTAACTGCTCCACATCCCCTGCTTACAAGGAGAGTAAGGTAGCAGACACTATTAGAAACTGTCTGCTAGAGCGGGTTTCAAACACCCGTCCAACAGATTGCAAGGCTGGGACGTTTCCAATCGGCACATGCCCTGATTTCCCCTGATTTGAACCTTACAAACGTTTAGACTTAACATTTTATAAATCAAAAGAATCAAGAGAGATAGAGAGAATTAAATATATAATGAAGAATGAAGAGCAAAAATGAGAAAAGATCAAATTTTAATTTAGAAGCCACCTAAAAGCTTTCTGGCCTCTTTGATTTGGCTCCATTGAAATATTTCTCTTCCAATTTGTTATCGGTATTTAATTATTTCCCATCATTCATCTATTTTAGCCACTGAATATACATTCCAACCCTAAATACTAAATCCTCAAATGCTAACATAAGATTATAAATTATATTAGTAATGTCAAAGTCACTGTTGTGAGATCTCTCGGCTTAAATAATTAACACATCTCAGGGAACGTTATTTCTTGTGGAGTCACCGGCAAATTCATTACCAGTTATTAATATACTTTGCGTATTTTGGTGGGTAACTTCAGAGCTTTGGTGATTATAGATTTGTGCTCTTATCGAGAAAAGATAATTTTTCATTCCATTTCCAGTGACCGCTAGTGCTTTCCTATAAGCCCTTAAATTTTTAAATGTAAAATCCTAAAAGTGTTATTTTATTACTTTCCATAGTTTTAAGGATATTATCTGAAGTAAATAATAAAATTAGTTTAAGATTTTCAGTTTAATTCAGCAACATCTGACATAGTAACGAAGTCATTAACTGTATCGATAAGATAAATGTATTTTGATATTGTCCGAGGCCGTCGGGGAAAGAATTTACATCATTGACGCCCGGAACTTAAAGAATTTCCAGTTCGTTGAGAGAATCGATTCCTGTGATAATTGCCGAGAGCTTGTTGAGGCGTTGTTCTGAGTCGTCTTCCTCAGGGAATAAGGAAAGGTCGAACTCGTTGATGTTGTTCCTGAGGTCCTCCTTGAAGCAGGCGTTGGTTCTTGTCTCCTTCTCGCACTCCATGGCCATGAGGAGGCGCTGCAGGTGGATGGGAAGGGGAGACCTGGGGTTTTGGAGGGGGAGGCAGTACTGCGAAGGGAAAGAAAAGAGGGGTAAGTGATTAACAGGTCAAAGATGTAATTTTTAGGCACGGCCATTTCGATGTGTTATTTCAATGGACATACAAATTTGATGCGATGCTGTATGATATACTGTATTTGTGAAAATAGTAAAATTTAGATTTAAATGAATGCAAAAATGGAAGGTTGCGTGTATATGTTTTTGTCGCATGTTTTAATATACATGCAAATATACATGTGACTTCCTTTTCCGAACGTTTAGATATAAATGCAAATATGTTTGTGTGTCTTCTCGCCGGAATTAATTTCCACTTACGGACAAATCCCTGCAGTAGTACAATCCGTCAACCAGATCCTTTCTGAATCCTTCACCGATGGTCAGGTTCTTGTAGTTGTTGACGATGTTGTTCAGGTCCAGGTTAAGATATTCGTCGATCTGAAAAAAAAAAAAAACAGTAATATTTTTGTTTCAAAATTAATATAATTTTAATATCCTTATTATTTGCACGAGAAAATTTTATGTATTTCAATCTCATCGAAATAAATTTATATATATATATATAAATTTATATATATATATATATATATATATATATATATATATATATATATATGTATATATATATAAATATATATATATATATATATATATATATATATATATATATAAATGTATATTTCTTCATTGAATACTAAAGTTTGAAAAAAAAAATAGTTGCTTACGTATCCAAGCTTATGGAGTGTGCAGGTGTAGTTGCTGAGGGAAGCTGTGATCTTCTTGACGGAATCCAAGAGGTAATATTTGTCAAAGAAAGGTCCGTCCTTTTGGGCCTCGACTTCTGATGACTCACGTTTCTGAAAGAAAAAAATATAGTTCTTTTATAATGTTGTCAGAGACAATGTATTGTTAGTTGGCTTAGGATATTAGTATTTCTCGTGAATGAAGATCTCATTTGGATAAACTTGTGTTAGATTGTAATAAAAACTTATGGAATTAATCACGACAGTTTTACCTTCCTGTACTGGAATTGCTGGTAGGAATGGGGCACGTGGTATTGTCCTGGATGAGTTGGATGTCCTGGCTGCCCTTGATGTCCTGGATGCACCGGATGATAGGAGGTGAAGGGCACGTAGTGGGACTCTCCTCCGAAGTGAAGAGGATGACCCTGGGAAGTAGAAAGTAATGAATGGAATTGAGAGGGAAAACCCTTGTATCATTGATAAAAAAAAAATATATCAAGGATAATATATTTTATTATTTTAGCAAATATTTTGTATTTAATCTGCTCCATTAAACACTGAGAAGTTTTACCAACATTTAAACTTTCAATTCTTTCAATATAATTTGATTTGATGGTCGATGGAATAGATAGATGAATATTTAGATGCTTACTAAGTGTGAGTAGACGGAGAAGTCGAGTCGGTATAGATTGGAGACCGGAAGCTGTTGGCACTCGCGTTGGGCAGTGCCAGCTCTGGCCAGGAAGTCGTAATAATTCTTTTCCCCAAAACAGCTTGCCATGGTCTTTGGACCAAAGAGAAACACAGTTACTTAATCCTTTTTTTTTTCTCTGGTTAATGGTTTTTAGAAAAAAAAAAATATATATTTACTAATTAATGTAGTTTAATATGTTTTTAAGAAATATAATCATAAATAGAACTTTGCATTAAATTGTTTCTATATAGTGTCTCTTTTGAATTATCTACTATCGTTTTTCTTTAGCCATGATAATATTTGAAACATTACCGTTCAACACTACTTAAATTCGTGATTAAATCTTATGGTAAATTATATTACATAATCTTAGGTCTAAATAGTCATGCCTAAGATAAGCTTCCAGCAACAACAACGCCATCTGTACTCACCTTTGTGAAACCATACTTCTCGAAAAGTGCCTCTTGGCCCGCGGCAATGGCTGCCACAACAGCTAAAATCACAGATCTGTACATTTTGCCTGGAATAAGATACGTCCTCATTCACCATGGAAACATCAGATTTTGCAAATACTGTACGATGCAGTAGTAATTTTGATCATCTTTTCAATAATTATTTAAATTGAAAATTTTAAAGGGAAAATTTATGTAAGTAGGCTAAGTACGTTGTGTGCCCAACTGGAATTGTTTTTAAAGAATTATGTTATTCAATCTTAATTTTCTTTACACGATTAAACGGAAAATTTATTTATATAAGTAGAGAAATTAATACAATAGAATTGAACATTATTTCTAGGTTACAAATTTTATGTATCCCAAAAATAAAGTAATATAAAAATTTTATTTGAAGATAATTACTAAAGGAATATCGCAGTACATTCCTTTTTATATTTTTAGGATTATTTACATTCCCAAATACCACGATAAGATATAGAGTATTCGATAGAACAGAACTTGGGCTAAAAGAACTTTTTGTATTCCTCTTGCAAACACGAATCTTATACCTAATCTCATCTGCTCTACTTACCTTCTCTCTCAGACGTGATGTTGGACTGACATGTCGTTTTGTTTACGTGTACGTCTTTATATACAAAATCCTGATCTAATTTAGAATGAAGCTGTCCCACCCACTTCCATTTTGAACAAAAGATGCTGTCCAAGGGCGATTATAATCATTCCTATTTTAATGATTTAAGCTAAATAAGTAGTGGCAGTTAATATCTCTCTCTCTCTCTCTCTCTCTCTCTCTCTCTCTCTCTCTCTCTCTCTCTCTCTCTCTCTCTCTCTCTCTCTCTCTCTCTCTCTCTCCATTAATTTAAAACTCATCTCTGCATGAATCTCACATGATTACAAATATGACATAAAGACAAACAACAGAATCTATCGTCATTTCTTAAGAACAACGAGAAAATCTATCGTTTTTTCTTACGATCCATTTAGGACTAATTTGAATAGTTTGCGGTTTCATCTCAACCACGTTGTAATTTACTGCTGCTTGCAGTCGCAAGAATTTATGTTAATTTCATCAACCCATCTTACTGTATGTGTTTTCTTTAGAGCGAGAATCGTCACAAGATCACATTGTACACCCTTACCCCTTCAGTTACATATTCCACATTCCTCTCTGATAGTTTCTTATTTTTCAGATAGACTTTAGGGAAAACATTGCACATAAGATCTTTTACCAATTCGTATTCATGTTTCATCAGTTCCAATGTTATGCCGGCGTCAATGACCTTAGATGTCAGGATGCCGGAAAACTTTAAATCAATCAATCAATCCAATGTTATACTTGAAATGGAGGAGCTGGTTTCTCCGGGATCAAAACACGAAATGTGCGAAGCGCCAGTTAGGCAATAACTGAGAAGCCAGGTCAATGCAACTAATTTTATTTCGACAGAGCATGAGTTTATATACAACCGGTTCCAAGCAAGAACGGCACATAAATTCAAACACGATGATTCAAGAACATGCAGGCATAAACAGTGCGAGAGGAGAGCGGAAACGATTATATATATATATATATATATATATATATATATATATATATATATATATATATATACATATATATATATATATATATATATGTATATATATATTAACAGAAATACTGTTATAGTGTACGAGCGTGTGCGATGCACGTATGGTGCAGTACTGGCCTAGCCTGGGCATATTATAGCTGGTAGATTTTTCATAGCGTTAATAAACGAGATATACATTCAAAGAATGGTAATTTGTAACTAAATTAACGTTTCAATAAGTTCTGTGTGTATAAACTTTATTTGACAATAAAATTTTTATTATAATGTTATTAGCATGGGCTAATAAACCCTCTTTGGGAAAGCTTCTCTTTTATAGCATTTTGATGCAAATATTCATTAATTTATTCAACTATAGTTTTTATTAAAACGTTATAGGCAAGGGCTAATAAGCTCTCTTTGGAAGAATTACTGTTAAAGGATTCTGTGTGCAAAAGAACGTTCTGATCACAGGATGCAAGATGGCGAATATAAACTGTCGTGACTTGATACCTTGTGTAAACTTTACTGATAGAATGCTCTGTGAAATTAGATTTATTTCTAATGACCTTTGCAACGTAGAAAGAGATACGTTTATTAAATAATGTTCACTATGCAATATATCTCTCTCGAAATTTTTAACGTAACGAACAAGAGAGCTTTTTGGTTTATTGCGGTTAAGATGCCCTTAAATTCTTCTACACTTCCAGCCTATACCTGTTATATATGTAGGACTAAACATAGTAAACGGGTCATGGAATTTTTTATTCGGTTAATTGAAATCTTGACATTCAATATGAGAAGAAAAGTGGTTAGTGGTCTGAAACAGATCTGGAGCTGAGCATTAAGCAATTTTATTACCGTGGTATGATACTACTGCTAGAGATTTATGGGGTCCTTTGACTGGCTAGACAGTACTACATAGGACCCTTCTCTCTGGTTACGGTTCTTTCCCTTTGCCTACACAGACATCGAATAGTTTGGCCTATCTTTTACAGATTCTCCTCTGTCCTCATACACCTGACAACACTGTGATTACTAGACAATTCTTCTTCACCCAAGGGGTTAACTACTGCACTGTAATTGTTCAGTGACTACTTTCCTCTTGGTAAGGGTAGAAGAGACTCTTTAGCCATGGTAAGCAGCTCTTCTAGGAGAAGGACACTCCAAAATCAAACCATTGTTCTCTATTCTTGGGTAGTGCCATAGCCTCTGTACCATGGTCTTATACTGCCTTGGGTTAGAGTTCTCTTGCTTGAGGGTACACTCTGGCACACTTTTCTAACTAGTTTCTCTTCCTCTTGTTCTATTAAAGTATTCATAGTTTAAATAGGAAATATTTATTTTAATATTGTTACTATTATTAAAATATTTTATTTTTCCTTATTTCCTTATTTCCTTTCCTCACTGGGCTATTTTCCCTGTTGGAGCCCCTGGGCTTATAGCATCCTGCTTTTCCAACTAGGGTTGTAGCTTAGCATATAATAATAATAATAATAATAATAATAATAATAATAATGAAGCAGACACATTGAAACCAGATTACTTATAGCCGAATCCATTTTCAACTGTCATCTATGACCTCTTTTTGTGCTTAACTCTTAGATGTGCTTCGCATTCTTTTTTCCATATAAATGTCTGCAAATATTAGCTATTGGCCAGGAGTCACTTTTTCAGACTTGAGAAGACTTATCAAAGCGACTGGGCGTTGCATCAAATCTTTAATATGTTCCGCCGGCAAACATCTTCTCAAAGCTGATTTATATAAACATAGCAATGATAATGGTAATAATAATAAAAGATTATTGGTAATTAAAATACTTTGATAGTGATCCACGCTGCCAGCATGAGTAGCAACATCCTTGCATATCTTGGTAGAGCAGAGGAGCGATGACATAATGTATATTTTCAAGAGAAGTGAGCCGCGACGGAGCAGAGACCATTTGAGTGGCAGCCAATCACGATAGGTGGAGTATATTAAAGATTTTTGGCTGCACCCATTTATAGCCATTACTAATGCTGGTAATAAGAAAAATAATATTGGAAGAAACCTATTCCAGTGAATGATGGCCTCTGTAATCTTTTCGAATTTCTACACATTACTTTAATTTGTAATAGAGCTGAAATATCGGAAAACGACTGCTCTAACTTTTCAAGACCCAGTGCAACTCTCTTCTTTCAAATCACTTATATGTCTTTCACCGGACCTTTTTTATATCTGTCAGACACCAGACAGTATTCTACCTGTCCCCTTTTTAACTGTAAAACTATTTTGTATATGTATAAACGTTATCAATAAAAATTCCTATTCATGGTATAACCCATAATTATAAATTGATTTCAAGCATTTGGTAACGCATGTTTTTTGTTGAAGGTGACGTTATATACTTTACTTTCCCGTTGTTACTGTCGGTCTTCAGAGTATTTTTTTTTAATGCTTTCCTTCTCATGAACACTTTCCAGTTTTACCTCTTCATTTCATGAGGATTCTCTAGTTTGAAATAGTCTTTCTTTTATGTATCCTCTTTAATCATTACCTTGGGGAGAATGGTCATTTGTTATTTCTCCATTTCCACATGTATCCAGCCCTTTGCTTATCTTTTAATGGCTTCCCTCATCTCTAAATTTTTTAGGTGTTTCTTATTACTGTGATTTTTTCTTGAATAAGTCATCGCTCAATTTGCAGAATTTGCTTCTTGAAAATTGCAAATTAGTTATTGTACGTTCTTTCAGTGATCCAAGTCAATAAAGTTTCATTTTCCCTTTACCCCTTTTGTCTTGGGATAAGTTTTAATTTCCTATTTTATTCTCTGCCTTCTAAATTGTATCGAAGACAGTAAATCAGACCAGGAACCTGGCTTATCCTTTCCTTTCAATTATTTTTTTTTTTTTTTGCTGCAAGATGACTCATACTTTTCCTTTTTTTATTTTTTTTTTACATATACTGTTGGGACATTATTTTCCTCTGCAGAAGTCAGAAGCTGACAGCTTTATCCCCACCTCTTCAGGTTTCGAAAGATATTGCCATTTGATGTGACCTTCAGATACTTTCTTGCACTATCCTTGGATCATTTTACATAATTTTGCAAGGGGTCAGTCTATTCTCAATATGCTTGCTTAGCCATCTCAATTACTTTATTTTGGCATTGTTTTTTGTTATCTATTGTGATAAATTCCTTTTTTTTTTTTTTTTGAGAAGTGACAAGAATAACTTGAAAATTAATATGGGTGTCTGTTTTGAATGTCTTTCTTTATATCGTATTGAGGATTCATCTTAAATTACCTCCATTGATGGTACAAAAGTAGGATGTCGGTGTTGACGTTTGAGGCAGTCAGCTGCGGGTAATCAGCTATGAGTGGCTTGAAAGATTCATTAATAGTAGTTGCTGTGTAATATTTGATAACTTCATCCTTTGATGATAGAGGTCTTTTCGAGGTGATATTAATGGTCGAATCATTATTATTGGATGTTGAAGTGTTTTTTGTTCCATTCACTGCATCCATTTTTAAATGTTTATAAAGGTCATTCATGAATGACAGAGGCAAGGGACAGGACTGTGCCATAGACACTGACCATATACACATATGATCAGTCCCCAGCTAGGATCAAGGAAGACCAGGCAATGGCTGCTGTTGACCCAGTGGGTAGGCCTATAGGCTGTTCTAACTGCTCCACATCCCTTGATTACAATGAGGGTGAGGTAGCAGACACTATTAGAAACTATCTGCAAGAGCGGGTTCCAAACCCCTGCCTAACAGATTGTATGGCTGGGACGTCTCCAATCGGCACATGCCTTGAATTCCCCTGATTTGAACCTTTACAAACGTTTAGACTTAACTTTTTATAAAAGAAAAGAATCAAGAGATATAGAGTGAGTTAATATATAATGAAGAATAAAGAGAAACGAGATCAAATTCCAATTTAGAAACCACCTAACAGCTTTATGGGCTATTTGATTTGGCTACATTGAAATATGTTCTCTTCCAATTTATTTTCGGCATTTAATTATTTCCCATCATTCATCTAATTTAGTCACTGAATTTGCATTCCAACCCTAAACGCTAAATCCTTAAATGATAACCTATGATTGAATATTAGTAATGTCAAAGTTACTGATGTGAGATTTCTGAGAAAGTTATTTCTTGTGGAGTCACTGGCAAATTCATAATCAGTTATACTTAGCGTATTTTGGTGGTTAACTCTTCAGAGCTATGTGGTTTATAGATTTGTGCTCTTATCGAGAAAAGATCATTTTTCATTCGGTTTCCAATGACCACTAGTGCTTTCCTGTAAGCTGCCCTTAAATTTCAAATGTAAAATCCTAAAATTGTTATTTTATTACTTTCCACATTTTTAAGGATAGTATTGGAAGTAAATAGTTAAAATAGTTTTGTAATTACAATTTATTTCAGCAACTTCTGACATAGTAACGAAGTCATTAACTGTATCGATAAGAGAAATGTATTTTGATATTGCCTGTGGCCGTCGGTGAAAAATTTTTTATGTGTGACACTTGGAACTCAAAGAATTTCCAGTTCGTTGAGAGAATCGATTCCGGCGATAATTGCCGAGAGCTTGTTGAGACGTTGCTCAGAGTCGTCGTCCTCAGGGAACAGGGAAAGGTCGAACTCGTTGATGTTGTTCCTGAGGTCCTCCTTGAAGCAGGCGTTGGTCCTTGTCTCCTTCTCGCACTCCATGGCCATGAGGAGGCGCTGCAGGTGGATGGGAAGGGGAGACCTGGGGTTTTGGATGGGAAGGCAGTACTGCGAAGGGGAAGAAAAGAGAGGAAAATTATATAACAGGTCAAAGATGGAATTTTTAGGCAGGGCCATTTCGATGTGTTATTTCAATGGACATACAAATTTGATTCTATGCCGTATGATATAGCTATGAAAATAGTAAAATTATATTCAAATAGAAGTCGACTCCCTTTTTCAGATGAATGCAAAAAATGGAAGGTTGCGTGTATATGTTTTTGTCGCATGTTTTAATATACATGCAAATATACATGTGACTTCCTGTTCTGCACTTTTAGATATAAAGGCAAATATGTTTGTGTGTCCTTTTTTCGCCTGAATTATTTTCCACTTACGGACAAGTCCCTGCAGTAGTACAATCCGTCAACCAGATCCTTTCTGAATCCTTCGCCGATGGTCAGGTTCTTGTAGTTGTTGACGATGTTGTTGAGATCAAGGTTAAGATATTCGTCGATCTGAAAAAAAAAAACAGCAATATTTTTGTTTCAAAGTTAATAAAATTTTAATATCCTTATTATTTGCACGAGAAAATTTTATGTATTTCAATCTCATCGAAATAAATTCATATATATAAAGATATATATTTCCTCATTGAATACTAAAGTTTGAAAAAAAAAAAATAGTTGCTTACGTATCCAAGCTTATGGAGTGTGCAGGTGTAGTTGCTGAGGGAAGCTGTGATCTTCTTGACGGAATCCAAGAGGTAATATTTGTCAAAGAAAGGTCCGTCCTTTTGGGCCTCGACTTCCGATGACTCACGTTTCTGGAATAAGTTAATTTTTAGTTTTTAAACGTTGAATGAAGTATGTAAATTTGAGTCAGCTAATTACTGATTTGCCAAAGGAATTATTAACGTCAGTGTTACCTTCCTGTACTGGAATTGGTGGTAGGAATGGGGCACGTGGTATTGTCCTGGATGAGTTGGATGTCCTGGCTGCCCTTGATGTCCTGGATGCACCGGATGATAGGAGGGGAAGGGCACGTACTGGGACTCTCCTCCGAAGTGAAGAGGATGACCCTATAAAAACAATAAAAAAAATTATACGTAGTGAAGTAGTTTGAACAAAATATTTTTATGTATAAGCACTGTCATTACTCTTAGTATGATTTGAGGGTAAGGAAAATAAATGATAAGTTATTTTACAAAAATTCGGCCTATATACAATTTATTTATAGAATTGTTACCTCCGCCAAGGAGGCAAAATTTATATTTGCATTCATTTATTTATTTATTTATTTATCTGTTTGTTTGTTTGTGAGCAGGATTACGTCAAAACTTCTTTCGGGATTTTCACCAAATTTTAACAACGGATAATTTTTATGTTGTGGAAGAACCCTTTAGATTTCGGAGGTAATCCGGATCAAGATCGAGATACTTATTATAATTATTATACAGCAAAATCATTTAGGGTTAACATTTGAAAAGGGGAAAGTTTGGTCCGTAGACTTGAGTGAAATTTTCCTAATGTTCATTGGCGGAGTTCTGAAATCTTTCATTGCTCTTGTTGAATCTAAACTTGGAAGTACAGATACCTACCAAGTGAGAGTAGACGGAGAAGTCGAGTCGGTATAGATTGGAGACCGGAAGCTGTTGGCACTCGCGTTGGGCAGTGCCAGCTCTGGCCAGGAAGTCGTAATAATTCTTTTCCCCAAAGCAGCTTGCCATGGTCTTTGGACCAAAGAGAAACACAGTTACTTAATTAGTTTTTCTTTTTTCTCTCTGGTTAATGGTTTTTAGAAAAAGAAAATATATTTTCTAATTAATGTAGTTTAATATGTTTTTAAGAAATATCATAATCACAAATAAAACTTTGCATCAAATTGTCTCTCTATAGTATCTCTTTATAATGATCTACAATCGTTTTTTTTTAGCCATGATAATATTTGAAACATTACCGTTCAACAATTTACTCAAATTCGTGATTAAATCTTATGGGAAATTATAATATTACATAATCTTAGGTCGAAATATTTATGCCTAAGATAAGCTTCCAGCAACAACAGCGCCATCTGTACTTACCTTTGTGAAACCATACTTCTCGAAGAGTGCCTCTTGGCCCGCGGCAATGGCTGCCACAACAGCTAAAATCACAGATCTGTACATTTTGCCTGGAATAAGATACGTCCTCAGTCACTATGGAAACATCAGATTTTGCAAATACGATTCAATGGTAATTTAGTTATCTTTTCAATCATTTAAATTGAAAGTTTTGAAGGGAAAATTTATGTAAGTACGGTGTTTGCACAAATGGAATTGTTTTTAAAGATATATCTTATTCATCTGTAATTTTCCTTACACAGTTAAACGGAAAATCTATTTATATAAGTAGAGAAATTAATACAATTGAATCGAACATAATTTCTAGGTTACAAATTTTATGTATCCCAAAAATAAAGTAATCTCAAAATTCTATCTGAAGATAATTATTAAAGGAATATCGCAGTACATTCCTTTTTATATTTTCAGGATTATTTACATTCATAAATACCATTATTTATATTCCCAAATACCACGATAAGATATAGAATATTCGATGGAAAAGAACTTGGGCTAAAAGAACATTTTGTATCCCCCTTGCAAACACGAATCCTATACCTTATCTCATCTGCTCTACTTACCTTCTCTCTCAGACGTGATGTTGGACTGACATGTCGTTTTGTTTACGTGTACGTCTTTATATACAAAATCCTGATCTAATTCAGAATGAAGCTGTCCCACCCACTTCTATTTTGAACAAAAGATGCTGTCCAAGGGCGATTATAATTATTCCTATTTTAATAATTCAACCTAAATAAGTAGTGGCAGTTAGTCTCTCTCTCTCTCTCTCTCTCTCTCTCTCTCTCTCTCTCTCTCTCTCTCTCTCTCTCTCTCTCTCTCTTCATTAATTTAAAACTCATCTCTGCATGAATGTCACATCATTACAAATATGACATAAAGACAAACAACAAAATCTATCGTCATTTCTTGAGAACAACGAGAAAATCTATCGTCTTTTCTTAAGATCCATTTAAGACCAATTTGAATAGTTTGCGGTTTCATCACAACCACGTTGTAATTTGCTGCTGCTTGAAGTCGCAAGAATTTATGTTAATTTCATCAACCCATCTTACTGTGTTTGTTTTCTTGAGACCGAGAATCATCACATAATCAGATTGTACACCCTTACCCCTTCAGTTACATATTCCACATTCCTCTCTGATAGTTTCTATCTTTTTCAGATAGCCTTTAGGGAATACATTGCTCATAACTTCTTTTACCAGTTCGTATTCATGTTTCATCAGTTCCAATGTTATGTCGGCGTCAATGACCTTAGATGTCAGGATGCCGGAAAACTTTAAATCAATCAATCAATCCAATGTTATACTTGGAATGGAGGAGCTGGTTTCTCCGGGATTAAAACACGAAATGTGTGAAGCGCCAGTTAGGTAATAACTGAGAAGCCAGGTCAATGCAACTAATTTTATTTCGACAGAGCAAGAGTTTATATACAACCGTTTCCAAGCAAGAACGGCACAAAAATTCAAGCACGATGATTGAAGAATATGCATGCTTAAACAGTGCGAGAGGAGAGCGGAAACGATTATATATATATATATATATATATATATATATATATATATATATATATATATATATATATATATATTATATATATATATATACATATATATAGATATATATAAATGTATATACAGTATATATATAAACAGAAATACCGTTATGATGCACGAGCGTGTTCGATATACCTACGCTGCAGTAGCCTACTGGCCTAGCCTGGGCATATTATAGCTGGTAGATTTTTTCATATCGTTAATAAACGAGATATACATTAAAAATGGTAATTTGTAACTAGATTAACGGTTCAATAAGTACTGTTTGGATAATGTTTATTTGACAATAAAATTATTATTAGAATGTTATTAGCAGTGGTAATAAGCCTCTTTGGGAAAGCTTCTCTTCTATAGCATTTTATGCAAACATTCATTAATTTACTGAACGATAGTTTTTATTAAAACGTTATTGGCAAGAGCTAATAAGCTCTCTTTGGAAAACTTACCTTTATGGGATTCTATGTAAAAAAAAAAAAGTTTTAATCACAGGATGCAAGATGGTGAATATATACTGTCGTGACTTGATACTTTGTGTAAAGTAAACTTTACTGACAAAATGTTCAGTGAAGTTAGATTTATTTCTAATTGCGCCTTGAGACTTTAATGTCAGCTTTGCAACGTAGAAAGAGATACGTTTATTACATAAGGTCCACTATGCAATATACATCTTTCGAAATGTTTAAAGTAACGAGCAAGAGAGCTTTTCGGTTTATTGCGATTAAGATGCTTTTAAACTCGTCTGCAGTTCCAGTCTTTACCTGTCATATATTATTATTATTATTATTGTTATTATTATTATTATTATTATTATTATTATTATTATTATTGTTATTATTATTATTATTAGCCAAGCTACAACCCTAGTTGGAAAAGCACGATGCTATAAGCCCAAGGGCTCCAATAGGGAAAAATAGCCCAGTGAGGAAAGGAAATAAGGAAATGAATAAATGATGAGAACAAATTAAAAATAAATCATTCTAAAAACAGTAACAACGTCAAAACAGATATGACGTATATAAACTATTAACAACGTCAAAACAGATATGTCATACATAAACTATAAAAAGACTCATGTCAGCCTGGTCAACATAAAAACATTTGCTGCAACTTTGAACTTTTGAAGTTCTACTGATTCAACTACCCGATTAGGAAGATCATTCCACAACTTGGTCACAGCTGGAATAAAACCTCCAGAATACTGTGTAGTATTGAGCCTCGTGGCCTGGTTATTAGAATCAACTGCCTGCCTAGTATTACGAACAGGATGGAACTGTCCAGGGAGATCTGAATGTAAAGGATGGTCAGAGTTATGAAAAATCTTATGCAACATGCATAATGAACTAATTGAACGACTTTGCCAAAGATTAATATCTAGATCAGGAATAAGAAATTTAATAGACCGTAAGTTTCTGTCCAACAAATTAAGATGAGAATCAGCCGCTGAAGATGAGACAGGAGAACAATACTCAAAACAAGGTAGAATGAAAGAATTAAAACACTTCTTCAGAATAGATTGATCACCGAAAATCTTAAAAGACTTTCTCAATAAGCCAATTTTTTTTGCAATTGAAGAAGACACAGACCTAATGTGTTTCTCAAAAGTAAATTTTCTGTCGAGAATCACACCTAAAATTTTAAAAGTCATACAAATCTAAAAAACATTATTAATACTGAGATCTGGATGTTGACGAGCCAGCGTCCTTGACCTACTTACAATCATACTTTGAGTTTTGTTAGGATTCAACTTCATACCCCATAATTTGCACCATGCACTAACTTTAGCTAAATCTCTATTAAGGGATTCACCAACCCCAGATCTACATTCAGGGGATGAAATTGATGCAAAGAGAGTAGCATCATCTGCATATGCAACAAGCTTGTTTTCTAGGCCAAACCCCATGTCATGTGTATATAGTATGAAAAGTAATGGCCCAAGAACACTACCCTGTGGAACACCGGATATCACATTCCTATACTGACTATGGTGTCCATCAACAACAACTCTTTGAGATCTATTACTTAAAAAATCAATAATAATGCTAAGAAACGACCCACCCACTCCCAAATGTTTGAGTTTGAAAACAAGGACCTCATGATTAACACGGTCAAAGGCAGCACTAAAATTTAGGCCGATCATACGAACTTCCTGACCACAATCAAGGGATTTCTGTACAGCATTGGAGAATGTAAGAAGGGCATCACATGCTCCAAGGCCTTTACGAAAACCAAATTGCAGACTAGGGAATAGATGATTACCTTCAGCAAACCTATTAAGACGTTTTGCCAGAAGACGCTCAAAAACTTTAGATAAAATGGGAATTAGGGAAATTGGGCAGTAATCAGTGGGACTGAGCTACCACAAACACATTTACATGGAGGTGTAACATTACCAATATATGTAGGACTAAACATAGTAAACCTGTCATGGAATTTTTTATTCGGTTAATTGAAATCTTGACATTCAATATGAGAAGAAAGGTGGTTAGTCTGAAACAGAGATCTGGAGCTGAGCATTAAGTAATGCTATCAGCGTGGTATGAAGCAGAAACATTGAAACCAGATTACTCATTAGCCGAATTCATTTTCAACTGTCATCTATGACCTCTTTTTGTGCTTTACACTTAGATGGGCTTTACACTCTTTTTTTTCCATATTAATGTCTGCAAATATTAGCTACTGGCCAGGAGTCACTTTTGCAGAGTTGAGCAGACTTAACGGTGCGACTGGGCGCTGCATCAAATCTTTAACATGTTCCGTCGGAAACACTTTGATTGGCCACCACCTTCTCAAAGCTGGTTTATATAAACATAGCAAGAATAACGATAATAATAATAAAAGGTTATTAATTATAATACTTTGATAGTGATCCATAGAGCTGGCATGAGTAGCAACATCCCTGCATAGCTTGGTAGAGCAGAGGAGCAATGACATAATGTATATTTTCTAGAGAAGTCAGCCGCAAAGGAGCAGAGACCATTTGAGAGGCAGCCAATCACGATAGGTGGAGTATATTAAAGATTTTGGGCTGCACCCATTTATAGCCATTACTAATGCTGGTAATAAGAAAAATACTATTGGAAGAAAGCTATTCCAGAATTCTTTTTCCATTACAACTCATAGAGTAATTTGCTTTTAAATTAGCTTCTGTGCTTTACCACCATTTTCACCTATGTCTACGGAACATTCCAGTGAATGATGGCCTCTGTAATCTCGAATTTACAGACATTACTTTAATTTGTAATAGAGCTGAATATCGGAAAACGACTGCTCTAACTTTTCAAGACCCAGTGCAACTCTCTTCTTTCAAATCACTTATATGTCTTTCACCGGACCTTCTTTTATATCTGTTAGACACCAAAGAGTATTCTACCTGTCCCCTTTTCAACTGTAAAATTATTTTGTATGTGTATAAACAAGGCGTTATAAATAAAAATTCATATTCATGGTTTTATCCATTTGTAAATTGATTTCAGGCATTTAGTAACTCATGTTTTTTGCTGAAGATGACGCTATATGTTTTCCTTTACTGTTTTTCTGTCGGTCTTCAGAGTCCTCTTTTGTATGCTTTCCTTCTCATGAACTGTTTCCATTTTTACCTCTTCGTTTCATGAGGATTGTCTAGTTTGAATTTTTCTTTCTTTTATGTAGCCTCTTTAATCATTACCTTGACGAAAATGGTCACTTGTCATTTCTCCATTTCCACATGTATCCAGTCCTTTGCTTATCTTTTGGCGGCTTTCCTCATCTCTAAACTGTTTAGGTATTTCTTATTACTGTGAATTTATTTTGAGTAAGTCATTGGTCATTGTTCATTTTGCAGAATTGGCTTCTTAAAAGCTTGTACTTTAGTCATTGTACGTTCTTTCAGTGATCCAAGTGAATAAAGTTTCATTTTCTCTTTACCCCTTTTGTCTTGGGTTAAGTTTTAATTTGCTATTTTATTCTCTGCCTTGTAGATTGTATCTAAGACAGTAAATCAGATCAGGAACCTACCTTATCCTTTCCTTTCAATTATTTTTTAGTTTGCTGCAAGATGACTTATACTTTTCCTTTTTTTTTACATATACTGTTGGGACATGATTTTCCTTTCCAGAAGTCAGAAGCTGGCAGCTTTATCGCCATCTCTTCAGATTTTGAAAGATATTACCATTTGATGCGACCATCAGATACTTTCTCGCACTATCCTTGGATTATTTTACATGATTTTTCAAGGGATCAGTCTATGATCTATATGCTTGGGCCTCAATTACTTTGTTTTGGCATTTTTTTAATCTATTTTGAAAAATTCAGTTTTTTTTTTTTTTTTTTTTTTGAGAAGTAACAACAGTAACTTTAAAATTGATATGAAGGTCTGTTTTGAATGGCTTTCTTTATATCATATTGATGATTCATCTCAAATTACCTCCATTGATGGTACAAAAGGTAGGTTGTCGGTTTTGACTTCTGAGGCAATCAGTTGTGGGTGGCATGAAAGAATCATTAATGGTAGTTGCTGTGTAATGTTGTATAACTTCATGCGTTAATGATACAGGTATTTTTGATTAAATAGAAATGACCGAATCGTTCCTGTTGGATGTTGTGTTTTTTGTTCCATTCACTGCAGACATTTTTATATGTTTATAAAGTTCATTCATGAATGGCAGAGGCAAGGACAGGACAGTGTCATAGACACTGACCATATATATAGTACACATGATCAGTCCCCAGCTAGGATCAAGGAAGGCCAGGCAGTGGCTGCTGATGACCCAGCAGGTAGACCTATAGGCTTCTGTAACTGCTCCACATCCCTTGCTTACAAGAAGGGGGAGGTAGCAGACACTATTAGAAACTGTCTGCTAGAGCTGTTTTCGAACACCCGTCCAACAGATTGCAAGTGTGGGACGTTTCCAATCGGCACATGTCATGATTTCCCCTGATTTGAACCTTTACAAACGTTTAGGCTTTATAAAACAAAAGAATCAAGAGATATAGAGAATTGAATATATAATGAAGAATGAAGAGCAAAAATGAGAAAAGATCAAATTTTAATTTAGAAGCCACCTAAAAGCTTTCTGGCCTCTTTGATTTGGCTCCATTGAAATATTTCTCTTCCAATTTGTTATCGGTATTTAATTATTTCCCATCATTCATCTATTTTAGCCACTGAATATACATTCCAACCCTAAATACTAAATCCTCAAATGCTAACATAAGATTATAAATTATATTAGTAATGTCAAAGTCACTGTTGTGAGATCTCTCGGCTTAAATAACACATCTCAGGGAACGTTATTTCTTGTGGAGTCACCGGCAAATTCATTACCAGTTATTAATATACTTTGCGTATTTTGGTGGGTAACTCTTCTGAGCTTTGGTGATTATAGATTTGTGCTCTTATCGAGAAAAGATAATTTTTCATTCTATTTCCAGTGACCGCTAGTGCTTTCCTATAAGCCCTTAAATTTTTAAATGTAAAATCCTAAAAGTGTTATTTTATTACTTTCCATAGTTTTAAGGATATTATCTGAAGTAAATAATAAAATTAGTTTAAGATTTTCAGTTTAATTCAGCAACATCTGACATAGTAACGAAGTCATTAACTGTATCGATAAGATAAATGTATTTTGATATTGTCCGAGGCCGTCGGGGAAAGAATTTACATCATTGACGCCCGGAACTTAAAGAATTTCCAGTTCGTTGAGAGAATCGATTCCTGTGATAATTGCCGAGAGCTTGTTGAGGCGTTGTTCTGAGTCGTCTTCCTCAGGGAATAAGGAAAGGTCGAACTCGTTGATGTTGTTCCTGAGGTCCTCCTTGAAGCAGGCGTTGGTTCTTGTCTCCTTCTCGCACTCCATGGCCATGAGGAGGCGCTGCAGGTGGATGGGAAGGGGAGACCTGGGGTTTTGGAGGGGGAGGCAGTACTGCGAAGGGAAAGAAAAGAGGGGTAAGTGATTAACAGGTCAAAGGTGTAATTTTTAGGCACGGCCATTTCGATGTGTTATTTCAATGGACATACAAATTTGATGCGATGCTGTATGATATACTGTATTTGTGAAAATAGTAAAATTTAGATTTAAATGAATGCAAAAATGGAAGGTTGCGTGTATATGTTTTTGTCGCATGTTTTAATATACATGCAAATATACATGTGACTTCCTTTTCCACACGTTTAAATATAAATGCAAATATGTATGTGTCCTTTTTTCCTGGAATCAATTTCCACTCACGGACAAGTCCCTGCAGTAGTACAATCCGTCAACCAGATCCTTTCTGAATCCTTCACCGATGGTCAGGTTCTTGTAGTTGTTGACGATGTTGTTGAGGTCCAGGTTAAGATATTCGTCGATCTGAAAAAAAAAAAAAAACAGTAATATTTTTATTTCAAAATTAATATGATTTTAATATCCTTATTATTTGCACGAGAAAATGTTATGTATATCAATCTCATCGAAATAAATTTATATATATATATATATATATATATATATATATATATATATATATATATAAATGTATATTACTTCATTGAATACTAAAGTTTGAAAAAAGAATAGTTGCTTACGTATCCAAGCTTATGGAGTGTGCAGGTGTAGTTGCTGAGGGAAGCTGTGATCTTCTTGACGGAATCCAAGAGGTAATATTTGTCAAAGAAAGGTCCGTCCTTTTGGGCCTCGACTTCTGATGACTCACGTTTCTGGAAAAAAAAATATAGTTCTTTTATAATGTTGTTTGAGACAATGCATTGTTAGTTGGCTTAGAATATTAGTATATCTCGTGAGGAAAGATATTAAATGGATAATCTTGTGTTAGATCGTAATAAAAACTTTTATGGAATTAATCATGACAGTTTTACCTTCCTGTACTGGAATTGCTGGTAGGAATGGGGCACGTGGTATTGTCCTGGATGAGTTGGATGTCCTGGCTGCCCTTGATGTCCTGGATGCACCGGATGATAGGAGGGGAAGGGCACGTACTGGGACTCTCCTCCGAAGTGAAGAGGATGACCCTGGGAAGTAGAAAAAATATTAATGAATGGAACTAACAGTGAAAATTCGTATGATTACAAAATAATGTTTTTATCGAAAAGAATATCTTTGATAATTCGCTGTAAATATTTTTCTAGTATTAACTGAACTTTCAATTTTTTCAATATCATTTGCTTTGATGAATGGTGAATTAAGTAGCTGAATATATAAATACTTACTAAGTGCGAATAAACAGAGAAGTCGAGTCGGTACAGATTGGAGACCGGAAGCTGTAGGCACTCGTGTTGGGCAGTGCCAGCTCTGGACAAGAAGTCGTAATAATTCTTTTCCCCGAAGCAGCTCGCCATTGTCTGTTTGGAAAATAATAGAAATCGTTAATGTTTATCAATTTTCTCTCGATAAACAAGAAAATGTGTAAAAGTAATTGTTGTTCCGTGGTTGCATGTATTTTCAGAAATTAATTTCTCAGAAGTGGGTCTTATGAGGTGACTATTGTTTTCTTTTAGTCATATATAAGTATATTAAATTAGTTCACTATTCGGAATATATTTTGATTAATTGGTTTGGGAAGTAGTTAAATTTAATCCCAAATCACAAGAACATCAGATTTGCATAAGTTAATGCATTATCAAGTTATCAATGACAGTATAGAGCTTACCTTTGTGAAGCCGTACTTCTCAAAGAGTGCCTCTTGGCCCGCAGCAATGGCCGCCACCATAGCTAAAACCACAGCTCTGTACATTGTGCCTGCGACAAGAAGCAACTGCAGTCAGTTAACGAATCCTTCACTGATAAAGTTAACTCAAGAAGTTTGATCAGTTTCGTAACAAATATTCTAACCGAGTTTTAAAAGAGATTTGTAACAGGTAGTTGCTTACCTGCAATATTATGCAAAATATAGCTTTCTTTATGATTGTATAATGCGTTAATTTTGGTATTTTCAATTCGTTCATGAGAATAGCTTGGAAATCTTGCGGGTCGTTTATTCAACTCTCCATATTCCGGTACATAATATTATAATGCAAAAACACAGTGGAATAATTGAAATAGAATTGTGCTTGGTCTAACAAACTCAAATGATGTTTACTGTCTTCTCAGTTTCGTTCTTACTGGAGCTTCTACTTACTTTACCTTCTAGAAGTGTTGATGGACTGACACATATGTTCAGCCATCGTCCTTTAAATACACAATCCTGATTTGATTTTCAATGAAACCACCTGTCCCGCCCATTTCCATTTTGAGCAAGGATGCGATCCAAGGGCACTTTTAATCATCTAGTTTGAATCATTCACGCTGTCATTATAATTGCGATAATAATTTCTTTATCTTTTGTTTGCTGATATATTTTCGTTATATATATATATATATATATATATATATATGTATATATATATATACATATATATATATATATATATATATATATATATATATATATATATACAGCATATATATATACATATATATATATAATATATATTTATATATATATATATATATATATATATATATATATATATATATATATATATATATATATATATCATGAATGAAGAAGTATTTAATTAAAAGCTCAAGAT
>NC_090746.1:59993918-60031418 GCF_036898095.1 Palaemon carinicauda | reverse complement strand
GTCTGATATTATAGTCTTTGGGTGATTCCGCCTAGGGCTCTGATCCCGAGGTCATTAAGAGAATCCAGACTTTAATGTATTAATATATATGGCTTATTTGAAATATATATATATATATATATGTCTTATTTGAAATATATATATATATATATATATATATATATATATATATACATGGTTTTGTATGTGTGTAATATTTTAACGGATCTGTGTCCGTAATTCTGTTTAAGTAATTCCTCAAAATTTTTCTGTCATTCCTCAATGACAGTGTTTTTTTTCTTTTTAAACGTGACACAATAACATTGTGACTAAGGTTAAGGACGATGTTATTCCTAAAGCAATATTAGCAACAAAAGAAGAATTGTGAAATAATTACCAATGATACAGGTTGTTTTTTCAAGAATTTATTATGTAACAAAATAATTTTCATATAGTATATGTTTAGATAGACAGAAAGCTAACCAATGTAACTTTTGAAAAGCTAGAGGGTTATATGTATTCTACAGATGACTTTCCAGTGACCCAAAGAAGAGATTGTAAACACTGAATAGAGTTGCATTTCCACGATGTCTTTTTATCTGCATATAACGTAGCATCGAAATCTTTCACTACCAGGAAGGGAAAAGTGACATGATATTTAGAGAGGACATTGGGCAAAGAATTTGTATTTGTGGCTCCAGGAACTTAAAGAATCTGGAGTTCATTGAGAGAATCAATTCCTGTGATGATTGCCGAGAGCTTGTTGAGACGTTGTTCCGAGTCGTCATCCTCAGGGAACAAGGAAAGGTCGAACTCGTCGATGTTGTTCCTGAGGTCCTCCTTGAAGCAGGCATTGGTCCTTGTCTCCTTCTCGCACTCCATGGCCATGAGGAGACGCTGCAGGTGGATTGGAAGGGGAGATCTGGGGTTTTGGAGGGGAAGGCAGTACTGCGAAGGGGAAAGAGAGAGGAAATTGAGAGGTGACATTGCTGTTACAATTTTAATCCCAACATTTCCAAGGATTATTTTAAGAGATTTATAAAGTATAGCCTGAAAATATAACATGATCTCGTTAAAAATTCTAAAGATTGTGATCATGTATAAACGTAATGGTGTGCATATGCATATGTTCCATATTTATATTTCCTTATCATTTTCGTTGTGTGATAGAAAGATGTTGCGAGTTAATGTGATTAAAAGTAAAATTATGAGGTGCTCAATAAGGGATGGTGATGCTAGATAGAATGTTATGTTGAATGGAGAGTTACTTGAGAAGGTAGATCAGTTAAGAACATGGGTTCTGTTGTTGCTACAAATTGTGGGATGGAAGCTGATGTATATCAGGGAGTGTTGGGGACAGTGAAGGGAGTGATAAGGAATAGAGAGTTAGAAATGAATGTAAAGAGTTCTTTGGGAGAAAGTAATTGTACCCTCTGTGATGTATTAATCAGAGTTTCAAGGAATGAAAGTGACGAAGAGACAGGAGTTTGAATGTGTTCAAGATGAAGTGCGTGAGAGAGTATGACTAGCGTATCTCGATTGGATAGGGTTAGGAACGAAGTAGTAAGATTGAGAACGGGTGTGAAGAATGAATTATCAGGTAGAGGTGATATGAATGTGTTGAGGTGGTTTGGTCATGTAGAGAGGATGGTCAATAGTCATCTGCTGAAAATGATGATGAATGCAAGAGTTGATGGGAGAGATACATGATGAAGACCAAGGTTGGGGTGCATGGATAGAGTGAAGAAATCCCTGGGTGACAGGAGGATAGAGCGAGCGAGACAAAACAACGTGCTAGGAATAGAGCGATTGTGACTAAGTTCCGATATACCCTGCTGCTACTTTAGGTCACCTTGGTGACCACTGAGGTAGCAGCAGTAGAGGAGTCAGCATATGGAGCTTCATTTGTTGGGGAAATTAGTGGAGGGTGGGCTGTGTCAATCAAACTCGACTGAGTCCCTCGTCAGTGAAGGAGGAAAAAACACTAACCTTTTTGAATGTCAGCTACCTCCTAGATTGTTTTCAAATATTTTAACTTACGGACAAGTCCCTGCAGTAGTACAATCCGTCAACCAGATCCTTTCTGAATCCTTCCCCGATGGTCAGGTTCTTATAGTTGTTGACGATGTTGTTGAGGTCAAGGTTAAGATATTCGTCAATCTGAAAAGAAGCACAGTGATATTTTTTCTAAATTTATTATTTTAATCTTTCTGGATAATTTTAATCTTTTCATTTACACGAGAGAACAGTATTATGCATTTTAAGCTCTGACAAATAATACAATTTTAATCACATTTCAAAGTACCGTAACCGATAGTCTATGTAAGCAAAAATAATCATTCTCAGAGTCCAGTACTTTGGTATTCGATGTTATTGTAATTCTATATAATGATTAATCGTAATTTATTATTTAAAGGTTCTTTCATAATGAATCCACCCTTAACCAAAGTAATGACGTGTGTATATATATATATATATATATATATATATATATATATATATATATATATATATATATATATATATATATATATATATATATATAATACATAAATTCATCGATTGCTAAGGGTCGCAAAATAAAGGTAACTCACATATCCAAGCTTATGGAGTGTGCAGGTGTAGTTGCTGAGGGAAGCTGTGATCTTCTTGACGGAATCCAAGAGGTAATATTTGTCAAAGAAAGGTCCGTCCTTCTGGTCCTCGACTTCTGATGACTCACGTTTCTAGGAAAAAAAGTGCTTATTTATATTATTGCTTGTAGTAATGTTATGTTGGCTTAGAATATTAGTTTTTGGATAAACTTGCGTTAGATCCTAATTAACACTTATGGAATTTATCACGACAGTATTACCTTCCTGTACTGGAATTGCTGGTAGGAATGGGGCACGTGGTATTGTCCTGGATGAGTTGGATGTCCTGGCTGCCCTTGATGTCCTGGATGCACCGGATGATAGGAGGGGAAGGGCACGTACTGGGACTCTCCTCCAAAGTGAAGAGGGTGACCCTGGGAAGTAGAAAAAAAATATGTTTTTTGAATGGTCTTATATGTTTTTTTATAATTTGTTGCAAATGCTTTTTTTTATATAAAAAAAATCTGCACTAGTTAATAACGTGGAAGGAACACCGTCAAGTTTTACTGACATTAAACTTAACTTTCAATTTATTCAGTATCATTTGATTTAAAGGTTAATGCATGAATGTACAGATGCTTACCAGGTGTGAATAGACAGAGAATTCGAGTCGGTATAGATTGGAGACCGGAAGCTGTTGGCACTCGCGTTGGGCAGTGCCAGCTCTGGCCAGGAAGTCGTAATAAGTCTTCTCCCCGAAACAGCTCGCCATGGTCTGTTGTAATGATCAAAAGTTGGGTATTAAAATAATCATGAATATATATTTGCCTTATGCAATTACAATATATTTATTCTGGTTGTCCCTTTAGATATTCTTTCAAGATTCATACAATTTGTGGAGAAAATAGTACTTTTTATATGGTTAGGTTCGTGTTTTGGAAATTCATGTTAAATAATTTTCTTTGACTTGGCTCTGTTATTTTATGAATGTACAGGTTAACTTTTTTTTTCTTTTTTTTCTTTTTTTTTCTTTTTTTAAAGTGCGCGAGACTCCATATCATCCTCATTACCAATAGTATTTACGAAAAGCAATTGCCTGATGCAAGTACTCACCTTGGTGAAGCCGTACTTTTCGAAGAAGGCTTCCTGAGCTCCGGCAACGGCTGCCACAACAGCTAAGACCACAGCCCGGTACATTGTGCTTCCTGCGACGAGAAGAGGTGAAGAGTGAACACGATGAGCACAAGTTGCCTTCCTATTTATATACACAATCCTGATTGGGAAGAGAATGAAGGTGCTTGTCCCGCCCATCTGCTTGAGGGACAAAGACTCGCTCCAAGGGCGGTTTTAATTATTTAATTTTAATCTTTTTACGCTATCCTAATTCTCTCTCTCTCTCTCTCTCTCTCTCTCTCTCTCTCTCTCTCTCTCTCTCTCTCTCTCTCTCTCTCTCTCTAAACAAAGATTCACCGTAATCTGCCTCCAGCAATTTACAGCCCATTATGATGTAATGAAGTAACAATTCAACACTTTTTATATTAATTTCTCCCTCTGTAACAACATGATATTGTTTACAACAATGAATGATATTGGCTAACTCGTGTTGCGTGTAACATTTCTTTAACAGGATCTGTCTTTTGAGAGTCTGTGGAACTAATTAATACTTTGGAAATTCTATTCCGAGACAGGAATAATTACTAGTAATAAATTGAGTATAACAGTTTCTTTGTGATGTTGGGGATTTTTTTTTTTTTTTCATGAAATAGGCTGCTGGCAGCTTGAAATTACTCGTTGTGTCAAAATCACCTTGCTATATCTAATGATTAGAATTTCGTTTCAATCCATATTAAGAGGATAAATTGCTATAAGTATATATATATATATATATATATATATATATATATATATATATATATATATATATATATATATATATACAGTAATACCTTAGTTTACGAGTAGCTCGAAATACATTCATTTAGGTATGCTATACGATCATTAAGTTTATTTTCGGTATACATTAATTGTGTCAGTCATTGAGCAAAATTTTCGTCTGTTCTCATTTTTGGTGGACACTCATTAAGTTTTCATTGTCTCTTTTCGCCATTTTGTTTCCGTATTTGCTCTTCCTCTCTCAGCAGCACTAGTAGAAAAATAATCTCTCACCCATCTTTTGATTTCTTTTCCTTACAGTTGCGACCGCTTGTTTTATGTAGAGTTGTGCTCGCTATTTTCCATTAACACAATTTATGTTGCATTATAAAGTTAACAGAGTTGTAGTATTGTCACAATGGCCCATAACATTATTAAAAAAGATGGTAGAAGAAGAAAAGCATGTGGTTGACCTGCAAAAACTTCACTTTAAGTGAAGTGTAACAGATGCTGTCATTGGCAAATGATTTAAATGCTGAAAGTTATATTTTTATCTGGATTAATGAAAAACCGATAGAAGGTGGTTCAGGTACCAAAAACACTAGTAATAAAAAAGCAATAATATTGGAGCTGAATAAGGGACAGATAGTAAGAACTGGAATGCCTGCAAAGTTAATGTTAAAAATACAATTTTGTCAGGGCTAGTACAGAATCTATTTAATATCAGTGACAATGTGATGTCACTTGAACATGAAATTTTAAAGAAAGTGACAAAGCAGTCGACTCTACATAGGTCGCTTGTCAAAAGTGAACGGTAAAGTGTAAAAAAAGATGATAAAGTGTCCAGAAAGGGTAAATTAAGTGATGCAGTTAGTGATAGTGAATGCCGTTCAAGAGAGAGAACTCCCAATATTTTACCCAAAGGGTTCACAGGGAGGTTCCCCCTCCATGCAGAAACCCCCTCCCCCTTTTTCTCCTCCTCCTCCTCCTCTGTTATATCCCATACACCAACCACAACTTTACTCAAAGGTAAAGTACGAGTTCGAGTTAATCTGTCAATATATCAATTTTTATTGTTATTCATCATCAGTACCATCCTCTACGCCTGTTGACACAGAGGGCCTCGGTTAGATTTCGCCAGTCGTCTCTATCTTGAGCCTTTAATTCAATACTTCTTCTCTCATCATCTACTTAACGCTTCATAGTCGTTAGCCATGTAGGCCTGGGTCTTTCAACTCATCTAGTGCCTTTTGGAGCCTAGTTAAACGTGTGGTGAACTAATCTCTCTTGGGGAGTGCAAAGAGCATGCTCAAATAATCTCCATCTACCCCTCACCATGATCTTATCCACATATGACACTCGAGTAATCTCTATCATAGTTTAATTTCTGATCCTTTCCTGCCATTCAACTCTCAATATTTTTCTGAGGGCTTTGTTTTCAAATCTAATTTTTTTGGAGATTGATGCAGTGTCACCACGACTCATGTTCATACAGTAACACAAATCTCACTAAACTGATATGTAGCCTAATTTTTATATGTAATTTCAGGAGATTTGATTTCCAAGTTTTATTTAACCTAGCCATTGACTGGTTTGCTTTTTTCAGTCTTTCACTAAACTCCAATTCTAATGACTATGTATTGGAGATCATAGTTTCTAAATACTTAGTTTACCTTATTAATCCTTTCGCCGTCCAATAATATTTCATCTTTCATTGCATATTCCGTTCTCGTCATCTCTGTCTTTCGTCTATTTATCTTGAGCCTAACCTCATGTGATATTTCATGCATTCTGGTAAGCAAGCAGTGTAAATCCTGTGGTGCTCTGCTAATAAGGACAGCATCGTCATCATAGTTTAGATCAGCTAATATCCCATTACCAATCAAGTCCAATCCCCCTCCACCATCTCCAGTTGTTCTATGCATTACAAAATCCATGAGGAGGATAAACAACATAGGTTACAACACATTCCCTTTGAGTACTACGCTGTTCACTGGAAATTCATTTTATAGGACTCCACTAACATTAACTTTGCACTTGATATGCTCAGGTACAGACTTAATCAAATGTAAATATTTAAAAGGAATTCCATAATAACGCAGGACTCTCCTCAAAATTGGACAGTGCACACTATCAAAGGCTTTTTCATAGTCCACAAATGCCATCAAAAGTGGATTTCTATATTCTACAAGTATGCATTGCTATACAAACATGTCTCAAAATGAAAATTTGGTTAGTACAACTTCTACCTTTTCTAAATCCTGCTTGTTTATCTCTCAGCATTTCATCGATCATTCTCTCTAGTCTTTTAGAATAAGCATACTTTATATTTCAATGACAACTGACGTAAGTGTGATCCTTCTGTAATTATTGCAATGTCAGGTCTCCCTTTTTTTGCCATTTTCACCAACACTCCTAACTCCCATTCATTAGGCTTTGCCTCTTCATGCCACATTCTACAAAATAATCATGTAAGTATTCTGGGGGGTCAATTCCTTTTCAGCTAGTATCATTTCGGCAGTTATTCCATCATATCCAGCGGCTTTCCATTTCTTGAGTTTTTTTAATGAAAGCTTCGACTTCAAACACGCTGAATTCATTCATGAGCACATTAAGGTCTTCCTCAGCGCCAGGTATATCAATCAAATTATTCCCTCCATATCTCCTATTCATAACCTCACTAAAGTGTTCCATCCAATGTTATCTTTCTTCATCTTCTGTTCTTATAACAGATCCATCTCTCTTTTTGGTGGATATATGCTTCTTACTCTTTTTATTCTTTCTTTCTTTTTTCCCTGAATTCATAGCTTTGTTAGCCTCTTCTGCTTTACTGTCTAAATATTCTCTCCAGTCATTCCTGGCTTTTCTTTTGACCTCACTATCAATACTGGTATACTTAGCATGCTCTACCTTGTAATTTTTATCACTTCCTCGAAAACTTTCAATGATCAATTTCTGTCTTTGTCTTCTTTTTATAGCATCCCAAAGATCATTTGGTATCCATGACTTCATCCTTGTAACTGCATATCCCAAAACTTCACTACCAACTGACTGATATACAGTTTATTCTTAATATCGCACCATTCTTCATTAATTGTCTGCTCTTCGTCTCTTAAAGTCTCTAAGACTGCAAATTGATCCCAACATTCAATTGCAGACGTTTCTCTGTGCTAATCTAGAAGCTAGGTTGTATCAAACCTAGGTATTTTATCTATATTTCTTTTGGGTGCTTTCAGTTTTAATTTCAGTGTGGCAATGAGGAGCTGATGATCATTACCAATACCTGCACCTCTATAGCTTCTTACGCATCTCGGAGTCCTCCTTCTCTCTTTATTAAGGGGTGCGTGATCTGTTTGATTTTTTTAATTGCCACATGGTGAATCCCATGTATATTTGTGGATGTCCTTGTGCGGGAAAAAGAGTACCTCCAGTGAAAATATGGTTGGTTGAAAAGAAACTTATGAAATGTGCTCCATTTTCATTTGCAACTTCGCCATGACCCCCAACCCGCATCACATTCTCTATACTTTGATTATTCCATCCAACTTTAGCATTGAAGTCATTAATTACAATTTTCATATCTCACTCTGGGATCTCATCTATTACACCCTGCAGTACTTCAAAGCATTCATCTTAACTTTCTTCAGGGGAATCATTTATTGATGCATAGCAAACTATAATATTCATGTTGCACTACTTTTATTTAAACTTAGCAAGTAACAATCTACTATTTACAGCTTTCCATTCAGTTAATGCCTTTTTCTGCTCTTGGTGTCATCATCATTCCTACCCCTTCTCTTCCAACTCCATCAGTTATTCCTTAATAGATATAAATATTGCCTTGGTCTAAGATTTCCTTACCAATCCTCTTACTTCGTGTTTCACTTAGGCCCAAGATATCCAAACTATATTTCATAATTTCATCCTACACTTGGTGTAACTTCCTAATCTGATTCATGGTTCTAACATTCCAATTATCTATTTTCAATTTTTCTTTAGAATTTTTAAACAGAGAGATTTTTAACATCCTGCTACCCCTGAACTGGGGACCATTCTGAAAACATTTTCCATTTACATACTAAATCCATAGAGGATTTATTGGCTAGATTCATCAAATGATAGCCAGTTCCTTGTGATGATCTGTGCGTCTCTAACTAAGGCAAGTGACGTTGCCGGTCCGTACTAATTCCAGCAATGTTATCTGCCATGCATCAGGAGTAGACATTGAAGAGACAGTTTATATATCGCCTTAGACACAATCCGTCACCCTACTGCCAGTGACTTCATCGAGATTTTGGGGGCCATTTCCTCCACACCTTATGTTCTCTTTACTCCACCAGGTTTCTCACCCGCTTATATAACCGTTGACAAACATAGATTGCTAAGATATATTATATTTTATTAATTTTATGTGTTACAGGTTAAAATTTGCTTTTTATGAAACAATACAAGCCTTTGAAAATAATGTATAAGCATATTAATGGATATGTAAACTGCATCAAGTCATTATCCTTTATTTCTTATGTGAAAATTGTTTTGGTATACGCGGATTTTGGTTTACGAGCATTTTGATGTATGAGCAGCCTTGGCTATTATTTGAAGAATCTATAGTTTGATTCCAGTATGAGATAGAAATTTATTTCTGGTGGGGTATGTTATATATGGTGTTGATTTTCGTGATACATTGCAATTATCCTAAGTATTAATTCACCATTTATGTGGTTCGAGACTTTTTTTGCAACCCCTGCAAATATTCAGTACTAATCGGTAGCTGTGTAAAAGCTTTTCTTGTTTCAATACTGAGGAAGGACTGTTTCACTTTGTTTGAATATTATGGAAATTGAAGAGCAGGTCAATAGACAACTGTAAATATGTGTTCAAGACTGTTTAGTTTCGTAACGAGATTTATTTTCTTTAATTTCAAAACTCACCTAATAACTGATGGAGATTCCAGACAAAATAGAAATAGATTTAGCCATGTAAATGTATGATATCAGGTTAATGGGAAATTGTACGGAAATGTGTTTTTTGGCTTTATAGTTCTAAACCAAGAGCACCTATTAAAGAGACGAATCTAGTCATTCAGTGTTGATTGCCTAATCCAGATAACAGTTAAGCATTTAGTAATCGAATGACTCAATCTATTGGAACAGAATAGCAGATATATTGAATATATTTGGGGGATAATTATCTTAAGATATCAGTCATACGGATGGTAATATAAATCTGGTCAAAATTTAGGAATGCATTTTACCATTCTAGCAATATTTTTACAGAATTCATTTTAGAAGCTGGGTATCTGAAACAAATGTTATTCATGTGTTACCGTATTTAGTAATTTTCCATGCAATTATAACGCTGTAGCAGGGCTATTTTATGTATATAGGCTATATTATATATATATATATATATATATATATATATATACATATACATATATATATGTATATATATACACACACACATATATATATATATATGTATATATATATATATATATATATATATATATATATATTTATATATATATATATATATGTATATATATATATATATATATATGTATATATATATATATATATATATATATATGTATATATATATGTATATATATATATATATATATATATATGCATTTGTATGTCTGTTTTGTTTTCCTATGCATAGGTTTATATGTATATATCTATGATTTAACTTTTTTCAACGAAACAGATTTATCTTTTTTTTTGCCAGTGCAAGTTTTCATATATGAATTTATTATATTACTTTAATGGATTCATGTAGTAGATCAAAATCATTTTGGTATCTGATACCCTAGATTGTTGTGGGTCTAAATAGCGCTCAATCATTCAATCCATCATTTTCTAAAAATCTGCTGAAGAAATCTCTCAAGGTTTTGCTTTCATAGAAAGTTAAAGAAAGTAAAGGACTTGAAGAATTGTAAAGGAAGCTTTTTTAGCCATTTCCATTCCATATATTTTTCATAGAAATCCACTTTCTCTTACTTTCATTTATTGAATATTTTCTTAATGTCAAATGATTGTGTTTATTCTCAACGTTGCCGAATAACATTGTGACTAATGGTAAGGACGCTTTTGCATTCCTAATAGTATATCATCAGCAATTGAAGACATGAGGTATAATTAGCAGTAATACAGGGTTGTTTTTATGACTTTATTTCATATAAAAATAATACTTAGATAGTATTTATTTAAATTGACATTAGAGAGCTAATCAATATAACTTTGGAAAAGCTAGAATGTTCTGCTTATTCTTCAGATTACTTTCCAGTAATCTAAAGAAATTATAGATTGTAAAAGTGAATAGAGTCCCATTTCCTCAATGTCTCATCAGCTTTATATGGCGTAGCATCAAAATCGTTGAATTTATCAGGAAAGGAAAAGTGACCTGATATTGGCAGAGGCCGTTGGGGAAAGAAAGAGCTTGTATCTATAACGCCAGGAACTCAAAGAATTTCCAGTTCGTTGAGAGAATCGATTCCTGTGATAATTGCCGAGAGCTTGTTGAGGCGTTGCTCCGAGTCATCGTCCTCAGGGAACAAGGAAAGATCGAACTCGTTTATGTTCTTCCTGAGGTCCTCCTTGAAGCAGGCGTTGGTCCTTGTCTCCTTCTCGCACTCCATGGCCATGAGGAGGCGCTGCAGGTGGATGGGAAGGGGAGTTCTGGGGTTTTGGAGTGGAAGGCAATACTGCAAAGGGGAAAAAGAGAGGGGAATTAGAGGAGACATGGCTGTAATTCTTTTACTCCAGACATTTCAAAGGATTATTTCAAGAGACTTAAAAAGTATTTATTGTAAATATTACACAACCTTGTAATTATATACAAACATAACGGTATGCATATGCATAAATTCCTATAGATTTATATTTCGAGATAATATATGTTGTGTGACAGAAGGAAGTTACGAGTTAATGCGGGTGAGAGTAAGGTTATGAGGTGCAGAATAAGGGAGGATGGTGCTAAACTGAATGTGATGTTGAATGGAGAGTTACTTGAGAAAGTAGATCAGTTCAAGTACTTGGGTTCTGTTGTTGCTGCAAATGGTGAAGTGGCAGCAAATGCACGTCAGGGAGTGAATATAGGATGTAAAGTTTTGGGGCCAGAGAAGGGAGTAGTAAAGAATGGATGGTTAAGTGTGAATGTAAATAGTTAAATAAGGAGATTGTATCAACTGTGATACATGGATTTGTGTTTTGGGAAATGGAAGTGACGAATGGACAGAAATTTTAATGTGTTCGAGATAGTGTGTCTGAGGAGTATGGCTGATATATCTCGATTGGATATTGTTAGGAACGAAGTAGTAATAGTGAGAACGGGTGTAAGGAATGAATTAGCAGCTAGAGTGGATATGAATGTGTAGTGGTGGTTTGGCCATATAGAGAGGATAGAAAATGGTCATCTGCTGAAGAAGGTCATGAATGCATGAGTTGATGGGAGAAGTACAAGAGGAATGCCAAGGTTTGGGTGGATGGATGCTGTGAAAAATGCCCTTAGTGACAGAATGATTGATGTAAGTTATGCAAACGAGAGTGCTAGGAATAGAAATGAATGGCGACCGGTTTGACGCAGTTCTGATAGGCCCTGCTGCTACCTTGGGTCACCTGAGGATGGGGGAGAGGGGAGTTACCATATGAAGCTTCATTTATGGTGGAGGGTGGGGAAGGATGGGCTGTGCCACTTTTACAGCATTACCTAAACTCGTCTGAAACCCTTGTCAGGCTAGGAAGAACATTTCCCCTTTTTCTTCATTTTGGATATCGGCTACCTCTAAGAATTTAGAGAAGGGCCATTTTAGACAGTTATATTATTGTTTTCAAATATTTTAACTTACAGACAAGTCCCTGCAGTAGTACAATCCATCAACCAGATCCTTTCTGAATCCTTCGCCGATGGTCAGGTTCTTGTAGTTGTTGACGATGTTGTTGAGGTCCAGGTTAAGATATTCGTCGATCTGAAGAAAAAGAATTTATTATTTTTATTCTGAAATTAATATGTTTCTAATATTCTTTTTATTTGCATGTGAAAACGTTACTATATATTTCAATCTCTTGCATATATATATATATATATATATATATATATATATATATATATATATATATATATATATATATATATATATATATATGTATTCTTTTTTAATCAATCACTAAGATACCGGTATGCCACAAAAAGTGTAACTCATATCCAAGCTTATGGAGTGTGCAGGTGTAGTTGCAAATATATATATATATATATATATATATATATATATATATATATATATATATATATATAAATTTATATTTTTTATTCAATTACTAATATACACCACAAAAAGTGTAACTCACATATCCAAGCTTATGGAGTGTGCAGGTGTAGTTGCTGAGGGAAGCTGTGATCTTCTTGACGGAATCCAAGAGGTAATATTTGTCAAAGAAAGGTCCGTCCTTTTCGGCCTCGACTTCGGATGACTCACGTTTCTGGAATAAGTTAATTTTTAGTGACAAAACTTTGTTAGTTTTTAAACATTGAATTAAGTACTCTTTGAAAAAGAAGAAATCCGCTATGTAAATTTGAGTCCGCTAATTACTGATTTGCCAAAGGAATTAATAACGACAGTGTTACCTTCCTGTACTGGAATTGCTGGTAGGAATGGGGCACGTGGTATTGTCCTGGATGATTTGGATGTCCTGGCTGCCCGTGATGCCCTGGGTGCACCGGATGATAGGAGGGGAAGGGCACGTACTGGGACTCTCCTCCGAAATGAAGAGGATGACCCTGGGAAGTAGAAAGAAATAATGAATGGAATTAAGAGGGGAAAAACCATATGTCATTAATAAATAAAATCTATATCAAGGAGAATATATTTTATCATTTTAGCAAACATTTTGTATTTACTCTGCTCCATTAAACACTGAGAAGTTTTACCAACATTTAAATTTTCAATTCGTTCGATATAACGTTGATGAAATAGATGGATGAATATTTCGATGCTTACTAAGTGTGAGTAGACGGAGAAGTCGAGTCGGTATAGATTGGAGACCGGAAGCTGTTGGCACTCGCGTTGGGCAGTGCCAGCTCTGGCCAGGAAGTCGTAATAAGTCTTCTCCCCGAAACAGCTCGCCATGGTCTGTTGTAATAAATAGAGATTGCATATTGTAAATTTTATGACCAAATACTTGTCTAATGCAATTATTTTAGTACTGTAATCGAATTTAATTTCAAAATGTTCAAAATTTGGTTAAGAATATTTTCCAATATAGGTTTCTTTGGTCAACTACGCGTTTTTCATTGTAACAATAAATAACATAAGTTTAGCACCTGGTTATTTCATGAATGAATGGATGAATGTAACAGTTGACTTTGCATATTTTCTTTTTGGGTTAGAACTAATAGGTACAATAGTTTCTGTATCGTGTATATTCAGGACTGGCTGCCAAAAGTAATTGACTCATGCAAGTACTCACCTTGGTGAAGCCGTACTTTTCGAAGAAGGCTTCCTGAGCTCCGGCAACGGCTGCCACAACAGCTAAGACCACAGTCCGGTACATTGTGCTTCCTGCGACGAGAAGAGGTGAAGAGTGAACACGATGAGCACAAGTTGCCTTCCTATTTATATACACAATCCTGATTGAGAAGAGAATGAAGGTGCTTGTCCCGCCCATATGCTTGAGGGACAAAGATTCTCTCCAAGGGCGGTTTTAATCATTTGATTTTAATTTGTTATACGGTGTCGTAATTATCTCTCTCTCTCTCTCTCTCTCTCTCTCTCTCTCTCTCTCTCTCTCTCAAGTTCTATATTTAGAAATCTCAAATTTAATAGTAATCCTCTCTCTCTCTCTCTCTCTCTCTCTCTCTCTCTCTCTCTCTCTCTGTAAGTTCTATATTTAGAAATCTCAAATTTAATAGTAATCTCTCTCTCTCTCTCTCTCTCTCTCTCTCTCTCTCTCTCTCTCTCTCTCTCTCGTTTTAAACCTCCCAAAGTTCTATATTTAGAAATCTCAAATTTTATAGTAATTTACTCTCTCTCTCTCTCTCTCTCTCTCTCTCTCTCTCTCTCTCTCCCCTTATATGTCGCGTTATCATAATTGTTTGGACAAGGTAAGATACAAAGATTCACTGTAATTTGCCTCCAATAATTTATAGCCCATTAGGATGTAATGAAGTAACAATAAAAACACTTTTTATATTCATTTCTCCCACTGTAAGAACATGATATTGTTTACAACAATGAATGATATTGATTAACTCGTGTTGCGCGTAACATTTCTTCAATAGGATGTCTTTTGAGAGTCTCTGTAACTGATAAATTTTTTAGAAATTCTATTCCGAGACAGAAAAAATTCATGTAATACTTGAGTGTAACAGTTTCTTTATGATTTTGGGGAATTTTTTTTAATAGAACATATGCTGTTGCCAGCTTATATTTACTCGTTGCAAAATTACCTTTCTATGTCTAATGACTAGAAGGCCATTTCAATCATATTAAAAGGATAAAATGGTATAAGCATTTTATATATATATATATATGTGTGTGTATATATATATATATATATATATACTATAATATATATATATATATATATATATATATATATATATATATTCTTGCAAAGCTGGTCTAGTGTAGAGTAAATACAGTTTAATGATAATTTTATCTATGTTTTATTTGTGCATTGAAGAGATGCATAGCCAGCTCTTAAATTGAGCTCCTCTCATGTAGACGTAGGTGTGTTATGTAAATTACGTAAGACTTTCGTTGTTAATTTCATTGTATTCTTTATTCAAGTTAGTAGTTGTAAATTTACGTTATTTTTGAGAATTAACTTTTTATTTCTCGTATTTTTGTTACGAAGTTTTATGCAAGCTGTTTGAGTGTTATTTGATCATACACGATATGAACAAGGGCTTATGTAATGTTCTTTTATATTGTATGAGGTATTGCATCATGTTTGTGAGAGATTTCGCAGTGTACCACATGCTTGAAAATTTCTGCAAAGGACCTAGTGATAGCATGTTATCTTTTTTTATTTTGGGGACAAAGGGTGGACTGTCTGTGAGTAGCATTTGAGAGAGTAATACTTGGTAACTCTGATGCCTTGCCCGGCGCCCCACACTTCCAGACCTCAGTCCGGGAAGTTTCTGGAAGTAGCTGAATTTCATATAAAAAGCGACACCAGGTTTACATAGAGAATTGCAGCCTTAAGACAGCCCGCCTTCCTCTCTTCCTCTCTCAGACACAGCCCTGAGTATTGTTTTAAAAAGTGTTCAATACCTATAGTGTGTCCTATCCAAAGTGATTTTGTGCTTGCATAAACCGTGTGCAGTGAGTACTCATAAAAATTCTCTTAGAGTTTTTGTAAACAGCCCTGTAGGAAGGTTAGGTGTTTGTATTGTGATGTGGTTATCTATTTTCATAAAGTATCAAACTTGAATATTGTATTATTCAGAATACATTTCAAGTTTTCATATAATTTACATTGCATTATTTCTTTTGTATTAGTCTTAGGTTTATTCAGACTTAGTATCTCAAGTCAAGTCATTATATAATTTTCAGATTGTAAAATTTTTGTCCTAATCTAAGTTTTGTTCAGACTTAATATTTCAAGTGATTTATTTTGTTATGCAAATTCTTTCCAAAGTGTTGTATTTTATATAGAATATATTTATTTTTGTGAAGAGTGTATCATTCCAATCACCATTGTTTAGAATAACATTCGCTCGTATCCTGTTAAAGAACCGTAGAAAGTTTTAGATACGTCTTAATAATAATTACCCAGCTTTGTTTTGAGTGTACTTAAGAGACCTTTGTATATTCAGTGTTTTATATATTGCTGTCTGGAAGTTATTCAGCTGTCTCAGGGGTCGTGTATTAATATAACAGTTTTAATGTAAAAGCAAACAAGTGAGGTGGAATTCGAGAGGTTGAGTAACTTGCCAGTCGTAATATATATAATATTATATGTTTGGTTCCCAGTCACAAGCCACAGTATAATATATTTTTGGGGTCCAGACCCGGGAGCCATAATTTTATATATATATATATATATATATATATATATATATATATATAATGTAATACCTTGGTTTACGAGTAGCTCGGAATATATTCATTTCGGTATACTATACGATCATTAAATTTAATTTCGGTATACGTTAAATGCGTCAGTCATTGAGCAAAATTTTTGTCTGTTCTCATTTTTTTGTTGACAAATAGTAACGAGCTTAGCATATGCACCCATATGCTACTCATTAAGTTTTCAGTGTCTCTATTTTTCCATTTTGTTTCCATATTTGCTGAGAGGCTAACTCTTTCTCTCTCTCAGCAGCACTAGTAGAAGAATAACCTCTCACTCATCTTTGGATTTCTTTTCCGTACAGTTGTGACCGCTTCTTTTATGTTGAGTCGTGCTCGCTATTTTTCATCATTAAGACAATTTATGTTGCATTATAAAGTTAACAATATTGTCAAAATGGCCCATAATATTATTAAAAAAAATGGTAGAAGAAGAAAAATCATGTGTTTAACCTGCGAAAACCTCATATTCATAGTCCAATTCTGAACAACTAGAGTATTTCTTAGCATTAAGTTAAATGTAACTGATGCTGCCATTGACTGATGATCTTAACGCTGAAAGTTATCTTTTTATCTGGATTGACGAAAAGCTGATAGAAGATGTTACAGATACTGAAAACACTATTATTAAAAAGCAATAGTTTTGTATATGAATAAAGGGCAGATAGTAAGAATGCTGAAATGCCTGCAAAGTTAAATTAAAGATACAATTTCGTCAGGGTGAGTACTTAATCTATTTAATATCAGTGGCAATGAGATGTCGCTTGAACTTGAAATCTTGAAGAAAGGGAAAAAGCAGTCGACACTACATAGGTTGCTTGTCAAAAGTGAATGTTAAAGTGTTAAAAAAGGCGAACAAGTGTCCAGAAAGCTTAAATTAAGTGAGGCAGTTAGTGATAGTGAATGCCGTTCAAGAGAGAGAACTCCTAATATTTTACCGAAAGTTTTCAATAGGAGGTTCTCCCTCCATGAAGAAACCCCCACCACCACCACCACCTCCTCCTCCTCCTCCTCCTCCTCCTCCTCCTCCTCCTCCTTTCTCATATCCCATACACCAACCACAACTTTACTCAAAGATATACTACGAGTTATTATGTCAATACATCGATTTTTATTGTTATTCATAATCATCATCATTTCATATGCCTATTGACGCAAAGGGCTTAGGTTAGATTTCTCCAGTCGTCTCTGCCTTGAGCTTTTAATTCAATACTTCTTTATTTATCATCTCCTACTTCACGAATCATAGTTGTCAGCCATGTAGACTTGGTCTTTCAACTCATCTAGTGCCTTTTGGAGCCCAATTAAATGTTTGGTGAACTAATCTCTCTTGGGGAGTGCAAAGAGCATGCCCAAACCATCTCCTTATACCCCTCACCATGATCTCCTCCACATATGGCACTGGAGTAATCTCTCATAGTTTCATTTCTAATCCTGTCCTGCCATTTAATTTCTAATATTCTTCTGAGGGCTTTGATCTCAAATCTACTAACTTTGTTGGATATTGTTTCATTGTCATACCATGACTCCTGTCCAGACAGTAACACAGATCTTACTAAACTGATATGTAGCCTGATTTTTATATGTAATTTCGGGAGATTTGATTTCTAAATTTTACTTAACCTAGCCATTGTCTGATTTTCTTTTCTTTTTTTGATTCTCACTAATCTCCAATTCTAATGACCTTGTATTGGAGATCATAGTTCCTAAATACTGAAATGATTCTACTTATTAATCCTTTCTCCATCTAATAATATTTCATCTTCCATTTCATATTCCGTTATCATCTCTGTCTTTCTTCTATTTATCTTGAGCCCAACCTCGTGTGATATTTCACGCATTCTGGTAATCAAGAATTGCAAATCCTGTGATGTTATGTTAATAAGGACACCGTCATCAGCATACTCTAGGTCAGCCAATTTCCTATTACCAATCCAGTCCAATCCTTCTCCACCATCTCCAACTGTTGTACAAAATCCATGAGGAGATTAAACAACATTGATGATAACACATTCCCTTGGATTTCACCGCTGTTCACTGGAAATTCATTTGATAGGACTCCACTAACATTAACTTTCCACTTGATATACTTATAAACAGACAATGAAATTTACATATTTAAGAGGAATTCCATAATAACGCAGGACTCTCCACAAAATTGGCCGGTGCACACCATCAAAGGCTTTTCATAGTCCATGAATGCCATCAAAAGTGGATTTCTACATTCAAGGCATTGTTGTACATCTCAAAATGAAAATTTGGTCAGTACAACTGCTTCCTTTTCTAAATCCGGCTTGTTCATCTCTCAGCTTTTCATTTATCTTTCTCTCTAGTCTCTTTAGAATAAGCATACTGTATATTTTCATGACAACTGACGTAAGTGTGATGCCTCTATAATTATTGCAATCAGTCAGGTCTCCCATTTTTGGTATTTTCACCAACACTCCTAACTCCCATTCATCAGGTTTTGCCTCTTCGTGCCACAGCGACAAAAGAATATTGAAAGTATTCTGATAGTCACTTTATTTTCAACCAGCATCATCTCAGCAGTTATTCCATCGTTGCCAAGGGCTTTCCATCTCCTAAGGTTTTTAATGATAGCTTAGACTTCAAACACACTAAAGTCATTCATGGGCACATTAAGGTCTTCCTCAGCTTCACCTATATCAATCAGGTTATTACCTTCACGTCTGCCATTCATGACCACACTAAAGTGTTCCATCCAACATTGCCTTTCTTCATCTTCTGTTGTTATAACAGGTCAATCTGTCTTTTTGATGGGTATACGCTTCTTCTTCTTTGGCTCAATCGAGATTTCATTAATAATTCTATGCGCGATTCTTACACCATAGCCACTGCCTACCTGAGTTTATAGCTATGTCAGCGTCATCTGCTTTCCTGTCTAAATATTCTCTCCAGCCATTTCTGGCTTTTCTTTTGAGCCAACTATCAATACTGGAATACTTAGCTTGCACTACTTTTTAATGTTCATTACTTCCTCGAGAACTTTCAACAGTCAATTTCTGTCATTGTCTCCTTTTTATAGTACCCCACATATCATTTGATATCTATGGCCTTCTTGTAACTGCATGGCCTAAAACTTCACTACCGAATGATATACAGTATGTTCTTAATTATTATCATTATTATTACTATTATTATTATTATTATTATTATTATTATTATTATTAATTGTTAAGCTACAACCCTAGTTGGAAAATCAGAATGCTATAAGCCCAGGGGCTCCAACAGGGAAAATAGCCCAGTGAGGAAAGGGAACAAGGAAAAAATAAATATTTTAAGAATAATATTAGACTAAATTACTCCTATATAAACTATAAAAACTTTAACAAAACATGAGGAAGAGAAAATAGATAGGATAGTGTGCCCGAGTGTACCCTCGAGCAAGAGAACTCTAACTCGAGATAGTGGAAGACCGTAATACAGAGGCTATGGCACTACCCAAGACTAGAGAACAATGGTTTGATTTTGGAGTATCCTTCTCCTAGGAGAGCTGCTTACCCTTACCAAGAGGAAAGTAGCCACTGAACAACTACAGTGCAGTAGTTAACCCCTTGGGTGAAGAAGAATTGTTGGGTAAACTCAGTGTTGTCAAGAGTATGAGGACAGGAGAATCAGTAAAGAATAGGCCAGACTATTTGGTGTATGTGTAGGCAAAGGGAAAGTGAATTGTAACCAGAGAAAAGGATCCAATGTAGTACTGTCTGGCCAGTCAAAGGACCCCATAACTCTAGCGGTAGTATCTCAACGGGTGGCTGGTGCCCTGCCCAATCTACTACCTATATCACACCATTCTTCATTAATTGTCTGCCCTTCGTCTCCTAAAGTCTCTAAGTCTGCAAATCAATTCCTACATTCAATTGCGAATGTTTCTATTTGCTCATCATCTGGAAACTTGGTTGTATCAAATCTAGGTATTCTATCTACATTTCTGTTGGGTGCTTTCAGTTTTAATTTGAATGTGGAAAAGAGGAGCTGGTGATTCTTATCAATATCTGCACCTCTATAGCTTCTTACACTTCTCAAAGTCCTCCTTCTCTCTTTATCAATGGCTATGTGGTCTATATGATTTTTTAATTCCCACATGGTGAAGTCCATCTATATATGTGGATGTTCTTGTGTTGGAAAAGAGTACAGTACCTCCAATTACAAGATTGCTGGTTGAACAGGAGCCTATGAAATGTGCTTCATTTTCATTTCCAACTTTACCAAGACCTCCAACACCCATCACAATGCTTATACCTTGATTATTCCTTCCAACTTTAGCGTTAAAGTCACTGATTACAATTTTCATATCGCTCTCTACGATCTCATATATTACACTCTGCAGTTCTTCAAGAGTATTCATCTTTCCTTTCTTTAGGGGAATAATATGTTGGTGCATAGTAAATTATAATATTCATATTGCACTGCTTTGATTTAAACTTTACATGTAACAATATACTATTTACAGCTTTCCACTCAGTTAATGCCTTTCCTGCTCCTGATGTAATCATCATCCGTACCCCCTCCTTTTCCAACTCCATCTGTTCTTCCTGAATAAATATAAATTTTGCCTTGTTCCAAGATTTCCTTACCAATCCCCTATCCAAAATATATTTCATAAATTCATTCTCCACTTGCTGTAACTTCCCAATCTGATTCATAGTTTTAACATTCCAATTACCAATTTTCAATTTTTCCTTAGAATTTATGAACCGGGAAATTCTTAGTACCCTGCTACGCCCGGGACTTTGGGCTATTCTGTTATCTTCTCTTTCCATTGACTAAGTCCGTAGAGGATTCATTGGCTAGATTCATCAAAGAATCGCCAGTTCCTTGGGATGCGCTGTGCCTATCTAACTAAGGCAAGTGACCCCTGCCAGTCCATACTATTTCTTGTACGATTATCCGTCAGGCATTAGGAGTAGAAATCAAAGATACAATTTTATCTATCGCTTAAGACCCAATCCGTCACCCTGCTGCCAGTGACTTCATCGAGATTTAGTGGGGCATTTCCTCCACACAATAAGTTTTCTTTACTCCATCAGGTTGCTCACCCGCTTATATAACCGTTGAAAAACATGTATTGCTAAAATATATTGTATTTTATTAACCTTTTTGTATTACGGGTTAATATTTGCTTTTTTATGTAACAATACAAACCTTTCAAAATGTGTACAAGTGTATTAACGGATATGTTGAACGCATTGAGTGATTAGCCTTTATTTTTTATGGGAGAATTGTTTTGGTATACATGTATTTTAGTTTACGAGCATTTTGATTTTTGAGCAACCTTACCTATCATTTGAAGAATATGGGGTTTGATTTCAGTATAAGGTAGAAATTTATTTCTGTTTGGGTTGGATATTGTGTTGATTTTCGTGGTACATTGCAACCATCCTAAGTATTAATTCACCATTTCTGTGGCTCGAGACTTTTTTTTGCATCCCCTGCAAATATTCAGTACTAATAGTCAGTTGTTAGTGTAAAGGCTGTTCTTGTATCAATGCTGAGGAAGGACTTTTTCGCTTTGATTGAATTTTATGGAAATCAAAGAGCAGATCCACTAGCTCAATAGACAGTAGTAAATTTGTGTTCAAGACTGTTTCGTTTCGTAACGAGTTTAATTTTCTATAATTTCAAAACCCATCTAATAACAAAATAGAAGTAAATGTAGCCATGGAAATATATATCTGGTTAATGTGAAATTGTACGGCAATGTTTTCTTGGCCTTATTATCCTGACCCAAGTGCACCTATTAAATAGACGAATCTAGTCATTCGGTGTTAATTGCCTGATCCAGATAACAGTTAAGCATTTGGTTATTGAATGATCCAATCTACTGGAACATAGAGGCTGTTTTATTGAATAGATTTGGGAGATAAATATCTACGATATTAGGTATACTTAAGGTAACATCATTCTTGTCAAAATTTAGGAGTGCCTTTTACCATTCTAGCAATATTTTTACAGATTCATTTTAGAAGCTGGTTATCTGAAACAAGTGTTATTCTTGCGTTAGTGTATTTAGTAATTTTCCATGCAATTATAACGCGGTAGCAGGGCTATTTTATGTCAATATATTTATATATATATATATATATATATATATATGTATATATATAATATATATATATATATAATATATATATATATATATATATATATAATATATATATATATATATATATATATATATATATATAATATATATATGTATATATAAATATAATGTTTTTGTGTATCTGTTTTGCTTTTCCTATGCAAAGGTTTGTATGTATATATATATATGGATAAATATCAACACAACATCGTGTTCAAATAGAAATAAATTTTCTACCTCATACTTGGGATCGAACGCTAGCCCCTTCTAATGAAAGGCCAGGTCGAAACCAACCATGCCACGAGAGACCATAAAAGAAATCGGAACCTGACGCTACCTAGCTGTCCGAGGATTTACCTGGCGAGACATCAGTCTCTTACCAGCGAGTTTTACCCGATTTCCCGGCCTACCACGTGACACAATTGGTAGTAATTCATTCAAATTACCCCTAATGAGTCCATATTGACTCATTAGGGGTAATTTGAATGAATTACTACCAATTGTGTCACGTAATGGGCCGGGAAATCGGGTAAAACTCGCTGGTAAGAGACTGATGTCTCGCCAGGTAAATCCTCGGACAGCTAGGTAGCGTCAGGTTCCGATTTCTTTTATGGTCTCTCGTGGCATGGTTGGTTTCGACCTGGCCTTTCATTAGAAGGGGCTAACGTTCGATCCCAAGTATGAGGTAGAAATTTATATATATATATATATATATATATATATATATATATATATGTGTATATATATATATATATATATATATATATATATATATATATATATTATGATTTAAATTTTCAGCGATACCTATTTTTCTTGTCTTTTCTTTTTTGCCATCGCAAGTTTTCATTTTTTGATTAATTATATTAGTTTTATGGATTTATATAGTATGTAAAAATATTTTTGGTATCTGATACCTTGGTTTGTTGTGGGTCTAAATAGCGCTCAATCAGTCAATCCATCATTTTCTAAAAATCTTTTCAAGAAATTTCTCAAGGTTTTACTTTCATAGAAAGTTTAAGAAAGTAAAGGACTTAAAAGAATGGCAAAGAAAGCTATTTTAGCCATTTCCCTTCCAGTATTTCTTTTCCATATATTTTTCATTGAAATCCAGTTTCTCTAACTTTCATTTATTGGTTTTTTCTTAATGTCAAATGATTGTGTTTATTCTCAACGTTACCGAATAACATTGTGACTAATGGTAAGGACGCTTTTGCATTAATAATAGTATATCATCAGCAATTGAAGAGAGGTATAATTAGCAATAATACAGGGATGTTTTCAAGAATTTATTTCGTATAAAAATAATACTGATATTTTTTGTTTAAACAGACATTGGAGAATATCCAATGTAACTTTGTAAAAGCTAGAAGGTTCTGGTTATTCCTCAGATTACTCTCCAGCAATCTACAGAAAATTTAGATTGTAAAAATGAATAGAGTGACATGTCTTCGATGTCTCATCAGCTATATATGGCGTAGCATCAAAATCGTTGACTGTATCAGGAAAGGAAAAGTGTCCTTTTATTTGCAGAGGCCGTTGGGAAAGAGTTTGTGTCTGGAACGCCAGGAACTCAAAGAATTTCCAGTTCGTTGAGAGAATCTATTCCGGTGATAATTGCTGAGAGCTTGTTAAGGCGTTGCTCGGAGTCGTCGTCCTTAGGGAACAAGGAAAGATCGAACTCGTGGATGTTGTTCCTGAGGTCCTCCTTGAAGCAGGCGTTGGTCCTTGTCTCCTTTTCACACTCCATGGCCATGAGGAGTCGCTGCAGGTGGATGGGAAGGGGAGATCTGGGGTTTTGGAGTGGAAGGCAATACTACAAAGGGGAAAAAGAGAGGAGAATGAGAGGAGACATGGCTGTAACGCTTTTACTCCAGACATTTCAAAGGATTATTTCAAGAGACTTAAAAAGTATTTACTGTAATTATTACACAACCTTGCAATTATATATAAACATAACGGTATACGTATGCATACATTCCTATAGATTCATGTTTTGAGATAATTTTTGTTGTTGGAGATAAGGAAGTAGCGAGTAAATTGGGGTGAGAGTAAGGTTATGAGGTGCACAATAAGGGAGGGTGGTGCTAAACTGAATGTTATGTTGAATGGAGTTACTTGAGAAAGTAGATAATTTCAAGCACTTGGTTTCTGTTGTTGCTGCAAATGGTGAAGTTAAAGCAAATGTACGTCAGAGATTGAATATAAGATGTAAAGAGTTCTGTGTGAGAAAGAGATTGTATCAACTGTGATGCATGGATTAGTGTTGTGGAGAATGAAAGTGACGAATGGACAGAAATTTGAATATGTTCGAGATGAAAAGTCTGAGGAGTATGGCTGATATATCTCGATTGGATAGGGTTAGGAACGAAGTATTAAGAGTGAGAACGGGTTGAGGAAGGAATTGGCAGCTAGAGTTGATATGAATGTGTAGTGGTGGTTTGGCCATGTAGAAAGGATGGAAAATGGTCATCTGCTGAAGAAGCCCTTAATGACAGAAGTATTGATGTAAGTTTTGCAAAAGAGAGTGCTAGGAATAGAAATGAATGGCGACTGATTTGACGCAGTTCCTATAGGCCTTGTTACTACCATGAGTCACCTGACGATGGGGAAGGGGGAATTAGCATATGAAGCTTAATTTATGGTGGAAGATACGGAAGGGTGGGCTGTGCCACTTTTACAGCATTACCCAAACTCGTCTGAAACCCTTGTCAGGCTAGGAAGAACATTTCCCCTTTTTCTTCATTTTGGATATCGGCTACCTCCAGGAATTGGAGGAAGTGCCATGGTAGACAGTTATATTATTGTCCTCAAATATTTCAACTTACAGACAAGTCCCTGCAGTAGTACAATCCGTCAACCAGATCCTTTCTGAATCCTTCGCCGATGGTCAGGTTCTTGTAATTGTTGACGATGTTGTTGAGGTCAAGGTTAAGATATTCGTCGATCTAAAAAAAAAAAAAAAACTATTATTTTTGTTCTGAAATTAATAGTATTTTAATATTCTTATATGCATAAAAAAACGTTACCATGTATTTCAATCTCTTGCCAATATATGTATATTTATAAATGTATATATTTTTTTAATTAATCACTAAGATATGCCACAAAAAGTGTAACTCACATATCCAAGCTTATGGAGTGTGCAGGTGTAGTTGCTGAGGGAAGCTGTGATCTTCTTGACGGAATCCAAGAGGTAATATTTGTCAAAGAAAGGTCCGTCCTTTTGGGCCTCGACTTCTGATGACTCACGTTTCTGGAATAAGTTAATTTTTAGTTTTTAGTGATAAAACCTTGTTAGTTTTTAAACATTGAATTAAGTAATCTTTTTGAAAAAGAAGAACTCCGCTATGAAAATTTGAGTCAGCTAATTACTGATTTGCCAAAGGAATTAATAACGACAGTGTTACCTTCCTATACTGGAATTGCTGGTAGGAATGGGGCACGTGGTATTGTCCTTGGCGAGTTGGATGTCCTGGCTGCCCGTGATGTCCTGGATGCACCGGATGATAGGAGGGGAAGGGCACGTACTGGGACTCTCCTCCGAAGTGAAGAGGATGACCCTGGGAAGTAGAAAAAATAATGAATGGAATTGAGAGAGAAAACCTTATATCATTAATAAAAAAAAAAATCTATATCAAGGAGAATATTTTTTATTATTTTAGCAAATATTTTGTATTTAATCTGCTCCATTAAACATTGGGAAGTTTTACCAACATTTAACTAAACTTTCAATTCGTCCAATATAATTTGATTTGAACGTTGATGAAATAGATAGATGAATATTTAGATGCTTACTAAGTGTGAGTAGACGGAGAAGTCGAGTCGGTATAGATTGGAGACCGGAAGCTGTAGGCACTCGCGTTGGGCAGTGCCAGCTCTGGCCAGGAAGTCGTAATAAGTCTTCTCCCCGAAACAGCTCGCCATTGTCTGTTGATAAATAGAGATTGCATATTGTCAATTTATGACTAAATACTTGTCTTATGCTATTGCAATGCAATTATTTTAGTACCGCAGTTGAATTTCCATTCAAAATGTTCAAAATTTGGTGAAGAATATTTTACAATATAGGTTTCTTTGGTCAGCTTTGCGTTTTACATTGTAACAATAAATAACCTTAGCTTAGCACCTGGTTATTTCATGAATGAATGGATGAATGTAACAGTTGACTTTGTATATTTTCTGCTTGGGTTAGAATTAATAGGTACAATAGATTCTCTATCAAGTGCATATTCAGGACCGGCTGCCCAAAGTAATTGCCCGATGCAAGTACTCACCTTGGTGAAGCCGTACTTTTCGAAGAAGGCTTCCTGAGCTCCGGCAACGGCTGCCACAACAGCTAAGACCACAGTCCGGTACATTGTGCTTCCTGCGACGAGAAGAGGTGAAGAGTGAACACGATGAGCACAAGTTGCCTTCCTATTTATATACACAATCCTGATTGAGAAGAGAATGAAGGTGCTTGTCCCACCCTTCTGCTTGAGGGACAAAGATTCTCTCCAAGGACGGTTTTATCATTTGATTTTAATTTGTTATACGGTGTCGTAATTATTCTCTCTCTCTCTCTCTCTCTCTCTCTCTCTCTCTCTCTCTCTCTCTCTCTCTCTCTCTCTCTCTCTCTCTCTCTCTCGTGTTAAACTTCCCAATGTTGTAGATTAAGAAATCTTAAAACTAATACTATCTCTCTCTCTCTCTCTCTCTCTCTCTCTCTCTCTCTCTCTCGTCTTCATATATGTCGCGATATCATAATTGTTTGGACAAATAAAAATTCCAAAGATTCACCGTATTTGCCTCCAGTAATTTACTGCCTATTAGGATGTAATGAAGTTATAATTCAAACAATAGGAGGACATAGAGAGAGAGAGAGAGAGAGAGAGAGAGAGAGAGAGAGAGAGAGAGAGAGAGAGAGAGAGAGAGAATATGCCAATGTTCCTAGACTTAAGGTCATAGATTATTTACTATTTGTACTGGATAGTTTTTTTCTTAAAGTGATCACAAAAAATAATAGTGTCATTGGTTTTGACCATAACTTTAATGATCATTATTATTATTATTATTATTATCATTATTATTATTATTATTATTATTATTATTATTATTATTATTATTATTATTATTCATCCAAAACTAATATGACCTGGAGACAGGAAAAACATCAAGTAATTACTTGAGTGTTTGAAAAGTTTCGTTGGGTATTTTGGGGATTTTTTTTTTTTAAAGAAAATAAGCTGTGCCAGTTTATAATTACTCGTTTTCGCAAAATTACCTTGCTATGTTTTATGACTAGAATGCCATTGCAATCCATATTAAAAGGAGTTTTATTCCAGCTGTTACCAAGTTGTGGAATGATTTTCCTAATCGGGTAGTTGAATCAGTAGAACTTCAAAAGTTCAAAGTTGGAGCAAATGTTTTTATGTTGACCAGGCTGACATGAGTCTTTTTATAGTTTATATATGACATCTGTTTTTTACGTTGATAATAGTTTATACAGTATTTGACATACCTGTTTTGACGTTGTTACTGTTTTTAGTATGATTTATTGTTAATTTTTTCTCATCACTTATTTATTTCCTATTGGAGCCCATGGGCTTATCGCATCTTGCTTTTCCAACTAGGGTTGTAGCTTGGCTAGTAATAATGATGATAGTAATATATATATATATATATATATATATATATGTATGTATATATATATATATATATATATATATATATATATATATATATATATATATAATGTAATACCTTGGTTTACGAGTTGCTCGGAATATATTCATTACGGTATACTATACGACCATGAAATTTAATTTCAGTATACGTCATTGAGCAAAATGTTCGTCTGCTCCCAAGTAGTAAAGAGATAAGCCTATGCACCTATATGCCACACATAAATTTTTCATTGTCACTTTTTGCCATTTTGTTTCCATATTTGCTAAGAAGCCAATTCTTTCTCTCTCCCAGCAACACAAGTTTAAGAATAATCTCTCACCCATCTTTGGATTTTTTTCCGTAGTTGCTACTGCTTGTTATATGTTGAGTTGTGCACGCTATTTTTCATTATTAAGACAATTTTTGCTGTATTATAAAGTTATCAGTATTGTCACAGTGGCCCATAATATTATTAAAAAAATGGTAGAAGAAGAAAAAAGCATGTGGCTGACCTCCAAAAACTTCACAGTCATAGTCCTACATTCATTATTGGTGAAGATACAATTCTGAACAATAAGAGTATATTGTAGCATTAGATGAAGTGTAACATATGCTGCCATTGACAGATGATCTTAACTCTAAAAGTTATATTTTTATCTGGATTAATGAGAAGCTGATAGATGGTGGTAGAAGTACTGAAAATACTATTATAAAAAAAAAGCTATGGTGTTGGAGCTGAATATGGGACAAATAGTAAGAATGTTGAAATTCCTGCTTAGTTATATTAACGATACAATTTTGTCAGGGTGAGTACTGAATCAATTTAATATTAGTGACATTGTGATGTCACTTGAAATCTTAAAGAAAATGTCAAAGCACTTGACTCTACATAGGCTGCTTGTCAAAAGTGAATGTTAAAGTGTAAAAAAGAACGAAAAAGTGTCCAGAAAGCGTAAATTAAGTGATGCAGCTTAGTGATAGGGAATGCCGTTCAAGAGAGAGAACTCCGAATATTTTAGGGGAGGTTCTCCCTCCATATAGAAACCCCCTCCTCTTTTATTGATTACAAGCTAGGCTATAACCCTAGTTGGAAAGGCTAGATGCTATGAGCCCAAAGGCTCCAACAGAGAAAAATAGCTCGGTGAGGAAAGGAAACAAGGAAATAATTAAACTACAAGAGAAGAATAAACAATGAAATAATGAAATATCTCAAGAACAGTAACAACATTAAATTAGATCCTTCATTTATAAACTATAAAAACTTAAAAAACAAGAGGAAGAGAAACAAGACAGAACAGCGAGCTCAAGCGTACCCCCAAGCAAGAGAACTCTAATCCAATACAGTGGAAGGCCATGATACAGAGGCTATGGCACTACCCAAGACCAGAGATCAATGGTTTAATTTTCGAGTGTCCTTCTTTTAGAAGATATAAAGAGTCTCTTCTACCTATACCAAGAGGAAAGTAGCCACTGAAAAATTACAGTACAGAAGTTAGCTCCTGAAGCGAAGAAAAATTGTTTGGTAATCTCAGTGTTGTCAGGTGAATGAGGACAGAGGAGAATTATGAAAGAATAGGCCAGACTATTCGGTGTATGCATAGGTAAAGAAAATGAGCCGTAATCAGAGAGAGAGAGAGAGAGAGAGAGAGAGAGAGAGAGAGAGAGAGAGAGAGAGAGAGTGATCCAATGTAGTACTCTCTGGCCAGTCAAAAGACCCAATAACTCTCTAGCAGTAGTATCTCAACGGCTGGCTGGTGCCCTTGCCAACCTACTACATCTCCTCCTCCTTCTCTCTCATATCCTGTACACCAACCAAAACTCTACTGGAAGGTAAAGTACGAGTTAATATGTCAATATATCAATTTTTTATTGTTGTTCATCATCAATATCATCTCCTATGCCTATTGACGCCAAGATCCTCGGTTAGAATTCTCCAGTTGTCTCTATCTTGAGCTTTTAATTCAATACTTCTCCATTCATTATCTCCTACTTCACGCTTCATAGTCGTCAGCCTTGTAGGCCTGGGTCTTTCAACTCATCTAGTGCCTCGTGGAGCCCAGTTAAATGTTTGATGAACTAATCTATTTTGCGGAGTGCAAAAACCATATCCAAACCATCTCCGTACACCCCTCACCATGATTTCACTCACGTATGGCACTAGAGTAATCTCTCATAGTTTCATTTCTAATCCTGTAATACCATTTAACTAGCAATATTCTTGTGAGGGCTTCGATCTCAAATCTACTAAATTTGTTTGATATTGTTTCATTGTCATACCATGACTCCTGTCCATACAGTAACACAGATCTCACTAAACTGATATATAGCCTGATTTTTTTATATGATTTCAGATTTGATTTTCAAATTTTTCTTAACCTAGCCTTTATCTTATTTGCTTTATTCAGTCTTTCACTAAACTCCAGTTCTAATGACTTTGTATTGGGGGTCATAGTTCCTAAATATTTAATGATTCTACCCTATTAATCCTTTCTCCTTCCAATGATATTTCATCTTCCATTTCATATTCCATTCTCATCCTCTCTGTCTGTATTCGATTTATCTTGAGTCCAACCTCCTGTGACATTTCATGAATTTTGGTAATCAAGTATTGCAAATCTTGTGGTGTTCTGCTAATAAGGACAGCGTCATCAGCACACTCTAGGTCAGCTAATTCCCTATTACCAATCCAGTCCAATACTTTTCCATCATCTCCAAGTGTTCTATGCACTACAAAATCCTTGAGGAAGATAAACATAGGTGACGACACATTCCCTTGGAGTACACCGCTATTCACTGGAAATTCATTTAATAGGACTCCACTTACGTTAACTTTGCACTTGCTATGCTTATGAACAGACTTAATCAAATTAACATATTTAAGAGGAATTCAATAATAACGCAGTACTTTCCACAAATTTGGCCGGTGCACTCTATCAAAGGTTTTTTCATAGTCCACAAATGCCATTAAAAGTGGATTTCTATATTCATACATTGTTATATAACGTGTCTCAAAATGAAAATTTGGTCAGTACACCTTCTACCTTTTCTAAATCCTGCTTGTTCATCTCTCATCTTTTCATTGATCTTTCCCTTTTACTCTCATTAGAATAAGCATACTGTATATTTTCATGACAACTGACATACCTGTGATCCTTCTGTAATTATTGCAATCATTCAGGTCTCCCTTTTTAGCCATTTTCACTAACACTCCTATTGCCCATTCATCAGGTTTTGCCTCTTCATGTCGACAAAATAATCTTGTATTCTGGGAGTCAGTTCATTTTCTGCCAGCATCATCTCAGCAGTTATTCCATCGTTGTCAAGGGCTTTCCATCTCGTAAGTTTTTTAATTATATCTTTGTCTTCAAACACACAGAATTCATACATTGGCACATCAAGGTCTTCCTCAGCTTCAGCTATATCAATCAGATTATTCCCTTCACATCACCTATTCATGACGTCACTAAAGTGTTCCATACAACGTTGCCTTTCTTCATCTGTTGTTATAAAAGATCCGTCTCTCTCTTTGATGGGTATATGGTTCTTCTTCTTTGCCCCCATGGAGATTTCATTGATAGTTCTACGAACGTTTCTTACACCAAAGTCACTCCTTGTATTCATAGCTCTGTCAGCCTCATCAGCTTTCCTGTTTAGATATTCTCTCCAGCCATTTCTGGCTTTTCTTTTGACCTCACTATCAATACTGGAATACTTAACATGCTCTACCTTGTAATTTTCATATCTTTCTCGAAAACTTACAACAATTTCTATCATTGTCTCCTTTTTATAGTATCCCACGTATCATTTGAGATCCATAGCTTTCTCCTTGTAACTGCATGGCCCAAAACTTCACTACTGACTGATATATAGTATGTTCTTAATAGCACACCATTCTTCATCAATTGTCTGCTCTTCGTTTCTTAAAGTTTCTAAGACTACAAATTGATTCCTACATTCAATTTCAAATGTTTCTCTGTGCTCATCTTCTAGAAGCTTGGTTGTATCAAACCTAGGTATTCTATCTACATTTCTGTTAGGTGCTTTCAGTTTTAATTTCAGTGTGGAAATGAGGAGCTGGTGATCCTTACCAATATCTGTACATCTATAGATTCTTACACTTTTCAGAGTCCTCCTTCTCTCTTTATTAATGGCTACATGATATAATTGATTTTTTGTAATTGCCACATGGTGAAGTCCATGTATATTTGTGGCTGTCCTTATGCAGGAGAAGAGTACCTCCAATTACAAGATTGTTGGTTGAACTGAAGCTTATGAAATGTTCTCCATATTCATTTGCAAATTTGCCAAGACCCCCGAAACCCACCACACTCTCTATACCTTGATTATTCCTTCAAACTTTAGCATTGAAGTCACTAATTACAATTTTCGTATCTCTTGGATCTCATGTATTACACTCTTCAGTTCTTCATATTATTCATCTTTCATTTCTATGGGGAATCAATTTTTGGTCCATAGCAAACTATAATACTCATGCTGCACTACTTTGATTTAAACTTTGCAAATAACAATCTACTATTTACAGCTTCCCACTCAGTTTATGCCCTTTCTGCTCTTGTCATCGTTATTCCTACCCCCTCTCTTCCAACTCCTGTTCTTCCTGAAAAAATATAGATATTTCCTTGGTCTAAGATTTCCTTACCAATCCCCTCACAACATGTTTCACTTAAGGCCAAGATATCCAAGCTGTATTTCGTAAATTCATTCTACACTTGCTGTAACTTCCCAATCTGATTCATGGTTCTAACATTCCAATTACCAATTTTTAAATTATCCTTACAATTTTTAAACCAGGAGATTCTTAACACCCCACTACACCTGGGACTGGGGTCCATTCTGTTATATTTTTCTAGTGACTGACTAAATCCGTATAGGATTCATTGGTTAGATTCATTAAAGGATAGCCAGTTCCTTGTGATGCCCTTTGTCTCTCTAACTAAGGCAAGTGACCCCTACCAGTCTATACTAATTCCGGTAAGATTATCCGTCAGGCATATATACCCAATCCGTCACCCTGCTGCCAGTGACTTCATCGAGACTCAGGGGGGCATTTCCTCCACACCCTAAGTTCTCTTTACTCCACCAGGTTGCCTACCCGCTTATATGACCGTTGTCAAACATGGATTGCTAAGATATATTTTATTATTTTTTTTTTTGTGTTACTGGTTAAAATTTGCTTTTTATGTAACAATACAACGCTTTAAAAAGGAATGTATGAGTGTATCAATGGATATGTAGAACGCATCGAGTGATTATCCTTTATATCTTATGGAAAAATTGTTTTGGTATACGTGGATTTTGGTTTACGAGCATTTTGATTTATGAGCAACCTTACCAATCATTTGGGGAATCTGGGGTTTGATTCCAGTATGAGGTAGAAATTTATTTCTGGTGGGGTATGATATGTATGGTGTTGATTTTCGTGATACATTGCAACCATCCTAAGTATCACTTCACCATTTCTGTGGTTCGAGACTTTTTTTTGCAGCCCCTGCAAATATTCAGTCTTAATAGTCAGTTGTTAGTGTAAAGGCTGTTCTTGTATCAATGCTGAGGAAGGACTGTTTCGCTTTGTTTAAATATGTCTATATTTGAATATATATATATATATATATATATATATATATATATATATATATATATATATATATATATGTATATATATATATATATGTATATATATATATATATATATATATATGTATATATATATATATATATATTGTATATATATATATATATATATATATATGTGTGTGTGTGTGTGTGTGTGTTTGTGTGAGTGTGTGTGTGTGTATGTTTTCTGTGTGTCTGTTTGGTTTTTCGTTTGCATACGTTTCTATATATATATATATATATATATATATATATATATATACAGTATATATATATTTATATGATTTAGATTTTCAACGATACAGATTTTTCTTTTTTCATTGTTTGATTGATTATATTAGTTGTATGGATTTATTTAGTAAGGTTAAAATCTTTCCGGTATCGGATACCCTAGTTTATTGCTGGTCTAGATAGCGCTAAATCAGTCAATCCATCATTTTCTAAAAATCTGCTCACGAAATTTCTAAATATTTTGCTCTCATTGAAAGTTGAAGAAAGTAAAGCTTTTTTAGCCATTCCCCTTCCAGTATTTCTTTTCCCTATATTTTTCATTGAAATCCACTTTCTCTCAACTTTCATGTATTAATTTTTTTTAATGCCAAGTGATTTGGTTTATTTTCAACGTTATAGAATATCATTGTGGCTAAGGATAAGGACGTTTTTGCATTCCTAATAGTATATCATCTGCAATTGAATAAGTGAGGTATAATTAGCAATAATACAGGGATGTTTTCAGTAATTTATTTCATATAAAAATAATAATCGGATATTATTTGTTTAAACAGTAGAGAACTAACCAATAAAACTTTGGAAAAGCTAGAAGGTTCTGCTTATTCCTCAAATTACTCTTCAGCAATCCAAAGAAAATATAAGTTGTAAAAATGAATAGAGTGACATGTGTTCGATGTCTCATCAGCTATATATGGCGTAGCATCAAATTCGTTGACTGTATCAGGAAAGGAAAGGTGTCCTTTTAATTGTAGAGGCTGTTGGGAAAGAATTTGTGTCTGGAACGCCTGGAACTCAAAGAATTTCCAGTTCGTTGAGAGAATCGATTCCTGTGATAATTGCCGAGAGCTTGTTGAGGCGTTGCTCTGAGTTGTCGTCCTCAGGGAACAAGGAAAGGTCGAACTCGTTGATGTTGTTCCTGAGGTCTTCCTTGAAGCAGGCGTTGGTCCTTGTCTCCTTCTCACACTCCATGGCCATGAGGAGTCGCTGCAGGTGGATGGGAAGGGGAGATCTGGGGTTTTGGAGTGGAAGGCAATACTACAAAGGGGAAAAAGAGAGGAGAATGAGAGGAGACATGGCTGTAACACTTTTACTCCCGACATTTGAAAGGATTATTTCAAGAGACTTAAAAAGTATTTACTGTAAATATTACACAACCTTGCAATTATATATAAACATAACGGTATACGTATGCCTGCATTCCTATAGATTTATATTTCGAGATAATTCTTGTTGTGTGAAAGAAGGAAGTTGCGAGTTAATGGGGGTGAGAGTAAGGTTATGAGGTGCACAATAAGGGAGGGTGGTGCTGAATTGAATGTGGTGTTCAATGGAGAGTTACTTGAGAAAGTAGATCAGTTCAAGTACTTGGGTCCTGTTTTTGCTGCAAAATGGTGAAGTGGAAGCAAATGTACGCCAAGGAGTGAATATAGGATGTAAAGGTTTTGAGGTCAGTGAAGGGACTAGTAAAGAATAGAGGGTTAAGTATGAATGTAAAGAGTTCTGTGTAGGAAAGGAATTAGCTTCTACTTACGGACAAGTCCCTGCAGTAGTACAATCCGTCAACCAGATCCTTTCTGAATCCTTCCCCGATGGTCAGGTTCTTGTAGTTGTTGACGATGTTGTTGAGGTCCAGGTTAAGATATTCGTCGATCTAAAAAAAAAAAAAAAAAAAAAAAACTATTATATTTGTTCTGAAATTAATAGTATTTTAATATTCTTATTTGCATAAAAAAACATTACCATGTATTTCAATCTCTTGCCAATATATGTATATTTATAAATATATATATATTTTTTTAATTAATTACTAAGATATGCCACAAAAAGTGTAACTCACATATCCAAGCTTATGGAGTGTGCAGGTGTAGTTGCTGAGGGAAGCTGTGATCTTCTTGACGGAATCCAAGAGGTAATATTTGTCAAAGAAAGGTCCGTCCTTTTGGGCCTCGCTTTCTGATGCCTCACGTTTCTGAAAGAAAAAAAAAAGTTCTTTCATATTGTTGTTAGAGACATTGTATTGTTAGTTGACTTGGGATATTAGTATTTGTCAAAGAAAGGTCCGTCCTTTTGGGCATTGACTTCTGATGACTCACGTTTCTGGAATAAGTTAAATTTTAGTTTTTGGTGACAAAACTTTGTTAGTTTTTAAACATTGAATTAAGTACTCTTTGAAAAAGAAAAAATCCGATATGTAAATTTGAGTCAGCTAATTACTGATTTGCCAAAGGAATTAATAACGACAGTGTTACCTTCCTGTACTGGAATTGCTGATAGGAATGGGGCACGTGGTATTGTCCTTGGTGAGTTGGATGTCCTGGCTGCCCTTGATGTCCTGGATGCACCGGATGATAGGAGGGGAAGGGCACGTACTGGGACTCTCCTCCGAAGTGAAGAGGGTGACCCTGGGAAGTAGAAAGAAATAATGAATGGAATTGAGAGGGAAAAACCATATGTCATTAATTAATAAAATCAATATCAAGGAGAATATTTTTTATCATTTTAGCAAACATTTTGTATTTACTCTGCTCCATTAAACACTGAGAAGTTTTACCAACATTTAAATTTTCAATTCGTTCAATATAATTTGATTTGAACGTTGATGAAATAGATAGATGAATATTTAGATGCTTACTAAGTGTGAGTAGACGGAGAAGTCGAGTCGGTATAGATTGGAGACCGGAAGCTGTTGGCACTCGCGTTGGGCAGTGCCAGCTCTGGCCAGGAAGTCGTAATAAGTCTTCTCCCCGAAACAGCTCGCCATGGTCTGTTGTGATAAATAGAGGTTGCATATTGTAAATTTTATGACTAAATACCTGTCTTATGCAATTGCAATACAATTATTTTAGTACCGTAGATAGATTTACTTTCAAAATGTAAAAAATTTGGTTAAGAATATTTTCCAATATAAATTTTCTTTGGTCAGCTTTGCGTTTTACATATTAACAATAATTAACATTAGCTTATCACCTGGTTATTTCATGAATTAATTAATGAATGTAACAGTTGACTTTGTATATTTTCTTCTTGGGTTAGAACTAATAGGTACAATAGATTCTCTATGATGTGCATATTCAGGACCGGTTGCCCAAAGTAATTGCCTGATGCAAGTACTCACCTTGGTGAAGCCGTACTTTTCGAAGAAGGCTTCCTGAGCTCCGGCAACGGCTGCCACAACAGCTAAGACCACAGTCCGGTACATTGTGCTTCCTGCGACGAGAAGAGGTGAAGAGTGAACACGATGAGCACAAGTTGCCTTCCTATTTATATACACAATCCTGATTGAGAAGAGAATGAAGGTGCTTGTCCCGCCCTTCTGCTTGAGGGACAAAGATTCTCTCCAAGGGCGGTTTTAATAATTAAGTCGAATAGTTTCATAC
>NC_090746.1:59971418-59988918 GCF_036898095.1 Palaemon carinicauda | reverse complement strand
CACTTACGAACACTTCTAGCTAACTGAACTATCGCACTATAATCAAAGATAAATAATAAATTGTTCCTATCATTCACAATCACGACAAGCAAAGATAAACAAAACTGTACTTACTTTGAAAATCAAAAAACACTTCCACGCTGGTCGAAAAAATATATATATAATCCAGCTCTCACACAACTGCCTTATGCTGCAGTCAAATAAAAAAGCATTCGCTCCGAAACATTCACCACTGTCGTAACCTTACTAAAAATGTAAACAAACAATCTCATTTATACCAACAGTCTTCCTCACCACAAACGATCGTTACACTAACTACTTTCGCTCGCTAACACAATATCTCTCTCTCTCTCTCTCTCTCTCTCTCTCTCTCTCTCTCTCTCTCTCTCTCTCTCTCTCTCTCTCACACACACACAGGATTTGGCAAAACAAAAATAAAATAAAGCAAAAATAAATCCTCCACATTCCTCCCCCCTTACTTTGCCAAATCCTTCTCACACAACACTTACATTATTTTTTTCATAACCCAGTCGCAGTCGGGAACGGGACCTCTACTCCGAGTAACTGGGCCTCCATATACTCTCTCATTCACTTCTTCCTTATCACAATCATTAGCTACATTAACACTATTCCTATCTAAATCCCTATCATCTAATATATCATGTACAATCATATCTACCTCGTTCTCATCTGGCCCTATAATTACACTCATTTCTGTAAACAGTTCATCCATTTCATCAAAAACATTCTCAACTTTAGCAAAAGATTCATTCATGCTACTTATCATTCTCCTGTCTCTCATTCTTGCGTTATTCATTTTTTCTTTTACATCATCTAACGAAAAGCCACACACACTATAAGTATCATTCATACTCAGCCACGTTTCATCTGTATTAATACATTTATCCTCCACACTCACTTGTACATTTACACCCTTGTCATACTTTTTTCTATTCTCACTTTTACTTATAAAATTTTCCCTTTTTTCATCCTTACTTAAAACTTTCAAACGCCTCTTTTTCCTATATTCAACTAACACTAATTGTTTATTTTCCAGCCCTAATTTCTCATGCATACTAGGTTCATACTTGCTCATTTCCAACCAATTATTCATCCCATTCTCACAAACATTAATCCTATTTCTTCCACACACACAGGAGGACTCACCCAGCTGAACCCTCTTACACTCTAGTTTCCCGAACATCCTGGCTGATTTACTCCCTTCTTCCTACATACCCTAGCTACATGCCCATCTGCACCACATTCAGTACACTTACCCCGCGGCTCCTTGCACATTCTAGCATAATGACCATCCTTACCACAATTACCACAAATCACATTCATACGATTACTCCTACATCCACTTGCTACGTGCCCAGTCATACCACACCGATAACATTTTACCCCTTTCTCTTTCGTGCACTCGCTAATTCTATGCCCTACCTCACCACATCCAAAACAAGCACCAAGAGCCCATCTACATTCATTCTTCTTATGTCCTACTTTCCCACACCTATAACACTTTTCATCACGGACACGGCTATCTGACATACCTCGATGTGCACTCACACTCCTATCCCTATTGCGCCAATTACCCTGCCTAAATCCTTCATTTGTCCTTACAGGTATTCCCACATTACTCGCCCTAACACTCCTATCTACTACATTATCAGCTACCCTCATTGGTCCTCTCAAAATTGCGTCCTTATAACTACCAAATTCTATTACACTTTCTTCCATTCCAGTTCTTACACTCACAGATTTACTTTCTTTCATGCACCTATCTAACTCATAATCCTCAACTATCTCTAGTATATCATCCCATGTCAATCTCTCTTGCGTCCACCTCATTTTCTCTTTGCGTTTCAAATTAATAAATTCACACACATTCTCAGGTACTGTTGCCAAAAACTTCCTCATTAACTCCTTATTCTCATTTATACCTTCATCCCCATACTTCTTCCTAGCTAAAGTTTCCAACCTACATACGTACATTGATATAGCTTCTCCTGCATTCATCCTTGCCTCATCAAAATCATTTTTACGCTTATACTTAACACTCCCTTTCATACGTTTTACCTGCTCAATTATTCTCGTTTTCACACTTTCATAATCAACGTCCCCTACACTCATTATCACTCCATACATCGTCAACAAATACCCAGTCAAATATTCTCCTAACTCCCTAGCCCAAACTCTTTTACTATCACCATACTTATCCTGACAATACCTCTCATACTCCTTGAAAAAATCATTTACATCCCTACTGCTATGCTCATTGAACCTTTCACACCGAGGTACCTCTCTCATAAACACAGTCTTACACACATCACGTTCATTCTCACTGCTATCATCACTGTCTACTCCCTTGTTACCTTCTTCCTCATTCGAATATAATGAATCCACTTCCACACTTAAATTCCTATCCTTAACCATTCCCTTCTTACCCTTTTTCTTACTTACCACTTTCACCCATTCACGATCGTCCTTGCTATCAGCCTGATACTTTTTCTTCTCTTTCTTCACATCACTTTTACCTTTCCTTTCATCTTTCCTCTCCCCTTTCTGTTCATCCTTACTATGCCTAATTCCCTTATCTTCAATATCACCATCACTATTACTACTATCACTATCACTTCCTTTCCCATTATCACCTACCTTAACCTTCTCTTTCACTACCAACCCATTACCCGAAGCTGAGGACACTCCTCCGACTGCACCTTCACCCATTATAGTTTTCATCATCCCCATGACTTGCCCCATCATATCTTCCATTCGTTTCTCCATTCGTTCTTCATTCTCTCGCATCCTCATCTCAACACATTCTTCCACTCTCTCTACTGTCCCCTTTAACTCCCTAAGCTCCTTCTGCATCGCCGCATTCTCCCAGTTCAACCTCTCATTCTCTATTAGCAACCTCTCCTCACGCTCCTTACTCAGCCGCAATTCCTCCTTTAGTAACTTGTTCTGCTCTTCCATTTTTCATCAACCTTATATCTAATATCTTATCCTATCAGTCCTTCGTCCAAGAGTCCAGCTATCAGTCCCGCCTCAGCAGTCCCTGTTCGGGCGCCAAAATAATGTGGCGGGATGTTAAAAAAACAAGCCCCACACCCTTGAATCACTCTAACAGACAATTATCTCCACAACACAAACTTTCCCCTTACGTAATCTACAACCAGACTCTTGGACAAAAGGACAAAACAAAACAAAACATAACCTTAAAACTATAATTCTTAAAACTTAAAATAAATCATAAACCATCCACATTCAAAATAAATACTTTAAACCAATCAAAACTTAACACCTTAAACTAATCAAAACTTAACACTAAAGATAAATACCATTCAAATAAACGCAAAAAATCCTAACAAACTTAAATTATACCACACACCAACACCAAAAATAAATATATATATGAATTTCTTGTATAAATATTATGGTACACCAACACGGTCGCCACACACAAGCCGGACTGTCTTTACGGCACACAACTCTGTGTTCAGCAGTTCATTGGGTGGCAATTCGCCACAACTACTTCCCTGATTGGGGTCGTGGTTATTATTAGCACCATCATCATCATCATCATCATCATCAATCGGAAGTAAACGGGCCGGTCATCAACAATCGTCAATCCAAAGAGCAGTCTTAATACCAAAATTAATCACAGGCCAGGTCGTCAACAGTTGAGCAGTCAAATGAGCAGTACAAACAAAATCTTAATACAGGCCAGGTCATCAACAATACATCCACTTTCAAAATTCGGTCTCTCCAAAGGAGGAATCGCAGCCTGCCAAAATAAAAAAGAAAAACACTTACGAACACTTCTAGCTAACTGAACTATCGCACTATAATCAAAGATAAATAATAAATTGTTCCTATCATTCACAATCACGACAAGCAAAGATAAACAAAACTGTACTTACTTTGAAAATCAAAAAACACTTCCACGCTGGTCGAAAAAATATATATATAATCCAGCTCTCACACAACTGCCTTATGCTGCAGTCAAATAAAAAAGCATTCGCTCCGAAACATTCACCACTGTCGTAACCTTACTAAAAATGTAAACAAACAATCTCATTTATACCAACAGTCTTCCTCACCACAAACGATCGTTACACTAACTACTTTCGCTCGCTAACACAATATCTCTCTCTCTCTCTCTCTCTCTCTCTCTCTCTCTCTCTCTCTCTCTCTCTCTCTCTCTCTCTCTCTCTCTCACACACACACACAGGATTTGGCAAAACAAAAATAAAATAAAGCAAAAATAAATCCTCCACAGGGCTTCTGGAATACTTGTATTATTTAGCTTTTCGATGAGGGTGATAATAATGATGCGAAAGTTTTGTGACGGAATGATAATAATTTTTTGTAACTTTAAATCAGCTTTATAGAATATTTTTTCAACAATTTAGGGAAAATATATTTCTTGTTATGATTTAAAAGGAAATAACACGTTTATCTTTGATATACCTGTGATATAATCTAGCGATCGTGATAGTAATGATACGAAATTTTGGTAACGGAATGACGATAACTTTACGTAAATTTTATCATTAAATTAAGTTAATTTATGTAATATATTGCTTTATTTTACAATTTAAAGGAAATGATGCGTTTATTTTATATTTATATCCTAGAGATTGTGATAGTAATGATGCGAAAATTTGGTGACGAAATGGCAATTATTTTGCTTAACTTTTATCATCTCCTAAAAGCAAAGTAATGTTTTTATTTCACGATTTAAAGGAAATATCTTAGATATTTTAATCAGGAAGTTAGGATTAAATAAACTGACAGTGTTAAGTAAAAATGCCGTTAGCGTGCAAACGACAGTAATATATAATCGATTTATATTATGTTATTTTCAGCCCTATATAAGTAGGTATTTCGTATATCATTGCTATATTGATCGGACAATCAGTACAATATTTGTTTATATTAAAAAGCTACACACACACACACACACACACACACACACACATATATATATATATATATATATATATATATATATATATTTATATACATATATATATATATATATAAATATATTCTTCCTAATTGGGGATACCTTAACGTGGTGAAAGGGTTTATTTATCGCCATTATGAGGAGAGCTACACTAGTCAGGGCCACCCATACTGAGTTGGTTTGCTGTAAGCAATTAGACGAAAATCTCTCCACTATCACCACCAATCTGCAGTGACCAGCGTGGTGATGAAACCTGGCCAAACCTTAGACATGAACTGACATGGATGAGTCCTTTGTCCTACAGTGGACTAGAAACGGCTGAATTTGTTATATATATATATATATATATATATATATATATATATATATATATATATATGTGTGTGTGTGTGTGTGTACATATATACATATATATTTATGCATGCATGTTTATTTATATGTATATACACCACTTATATTATACCGAAACATACATTCATACGTACATAGAGGCAGTACTTGAAAGATCATTAGTCGCGTTGCGTGTCATTATTATTATTATTATTATTATTATTATTATTATTATTATTATTATTATTATTATTATTATTATTATTATTATTAGAAATCCTCTTGATATCTTCACGAAAAGCAAACATGACATAACGAGGAGTATAAGCTTCCGAGAACCTGTGCATCGTTTGAATGGAGAACTGTCCGAAACTTCGAAGATTCGAATACTCTTCAAAGGATTCTATCTGTCATTAATCCGACTCAAAAAGTTACTGTATTGATAACGAATGTTTGCTGCCACTTATTGTGAAAAGAGTTTTTTTTTTTTTCAATACACCGCTATTCAGTTGTATCTTTGCCTGTCGTCGGTCACAAGTTTGTAATGAGGGATATCTTTAGATTTTGTATTTATTTTTTTTTTGCTTAACTAGTCCAAGATTATTTCGTAAACATGTCTCCTTCAGTCTTGACTTGTTACTATATGTATACAAGAAATGGGTATATATATATATATACTGTATATGCTGTATGCATGTATGTATTTATTATGTTTTTGAATTATTTGTATATGTATACATAAGTGTTTTCATTACTCTATATACATACATACATACATATGCGCTCGTGTGTGTGTAGAAATCACGGCAGCTATCACGTATGAGCATAAAATACACATTATAGCCATGAAAGGAAAAATGAAAAGACTTGACTGGAATTATCACTTTCGTCCTATTGGTACATCGTCGGACTCACATTGGCGTCTCTTCGAAAATTGTTATCAGGAATTGTCTTTTAAAAAATTCGTAGCTTTTCTTAGTAATTATTGGGTTTTGTATACATTACATATGCAAAGGTATATGTAATCAGGTAAAAATCAAAGTTTGAAATTATAAAATATATTTCATTGCATGACATGAAACAACAGTAGCTCATTATATTGTTCACGTGACTTTTTTCTGAAAATGGTATACAACAAAAAGCCCATTTTGACTTTTAACTCAGTGGCTTTGTAATCAGTGTTGTGTTTTATTTCATTAATGATACGGGCTTAAATTCTTGTAGAACTAAGAGAAATTCCTAAGATTAAGAGATTACCTTTATTATTTTTGTATTGTAATTAAAACATCTTGACTGAAACTCTACGGCTATATCTCTCCACTTTAAAATATGTCATAATTTTACTTAGCAGCTGGTTGTACAGAAGCTTATTCATTACCTGTCTAACGTGGAGACGGTGATTAGTGTGTATTGCATAATCTAAACATAACATTTGGACAAACTAAGTTTCAAGTTTCTTTTCAAACTGTTCCACATGGTTCAAATATGTTAGAACTTAATATAATGTATCTACAGTAATTCCTTACGCTTTGCTCAATGAAGCATCATATAATCAGATAATTTTCCATATTACGTAACTTCACGTTATTCTTATATTATTCTTTCGTAATATTGGATTTAAGTTACGAATACCGTTACTTACGAACTTCGAATAGAGTAAGAGGTCAAGTCTGATGGGATTAGAAACTGGAAGTTGATGGCACTCGCTTTAAGCAGTTCCAGCTCTCCAAAGTAGCTCGCCATTGTCTGAGGGTTGTGGTGGTCTATTGGAAACGTCCCTGCCTAGCGTTCTGCCGGACTGGGGTTCATTTTCCGCTTAAGCTTGATCGTTTCTTTTAGTGTCTGCAACCTCGCCCTCCTTGATCCAAGGATGGGGGGTCGGAGAAGCCTATAGGCCTACTTGCTGAGTCATCAGCAGCCATTGTCTTGCCCTCCCTGGTCCTAGCTTGGGCGGAGAGGGGGCTTGGGCGTTTATTATCTGTACAAATGGTCTGTACCTAGGACATTATCACTATCTCTTGCCTCTGGTATTCATTAGTGGTCTTTAAACCTTTAAAGGGTAGTGATTATTTGTGTCTTATTTGACGAAATTTATTTAAATAAATTTTAATGATACCTTTCACATACAAGTGAATAAAAAAGATAGATATATAATTCTAGTACATTATAAATTTGCTATTCAATCTCTATGGTGATGACAGTCAGTTAAAAGTTTAAAAACTTTTTTTAATATCACAAATGAGATGTTACTTTCCTTGAACCTTCTGATGGTATAATTTTGAAGGATGAAAACTACTGTAGTGTATATTGAAATATAAATCGGGATAGATATTCTTTTGTAGAATTTCATGATAATCCTTACCTAGGTGAAACTGTATATCACAAAGAACGTATCCTCAGCGATTGCAGCTGCCGTCAGGGTCAGTATGATATGTGATATTACCTTAGTGTAAGGCCTTTCAGAAAGCGTTGGCTGCAGCAACTTGTTCTATTACCCCTTTGCAAATGATGCCAATTATTAGAGAAAAAATATTACATTCCATCTCTTATACAGTATATATTCAAAGTTCTAAACTTACGTGAATAATATTTTCGGAGATATGTTGCATTTATGATTGTCGGGTACTACCTTGTGTGCTAGTAATTTTTAGTGGCCTCAGTTCTGACATAATTCCAGAATTATTCGAGACAACATGATAATGCAGATGACATTTAACTATTTTTTTCCAATAGGGATTTGTTTCTGAATAGGAAATTATTGTTTGTCATTGAAGAATTTTAATTCAAACATGTTCTGTATTTACGACATTTTTAACATTTGAATAATCTCAATTCTTTTTAAATTGTCCCGTCCTTGCACGCTACTCATTTATAAATCGTTTTCGAGATGCTTCTTTCCGCTTGTCAGTGCGAGATTTCCCTTCGAAACGATCGACCGTCTCGGTTCCACTTCCTTCCCCTCCGGTAGATGACCCTTCTACCTGAGCTCAAGGACTACTGTATGCAGTCATGGGAGCGATGCCTCAAGAGAGCGGGCTTGAAGATATGGTGAACTGAGGGTGGAGTCCTAATTGTACAAAAATATTGCCTTATTGAGAAAGTGTTAGAATTTTCGGGGATCAGTCTAGCCTGAGGAAATGTAACTCTTTCAATGTAACTTCGAGTATTGTTTTCTTATCCGGTCTTCAGATGCTGATTCACATCTTACTTTGTTGTACAAACACTTGTGGTATATTGAATTTCTTATTACTGATCTCTATAGTATTGACCATAGTTTCTGTACCATGGTCTTCCACTGTCTTGGGTTAGAGTTCTATTCTATCTCATTTCTCTTCCTCTTGTTTTCTTAAAGTTTTTATTATTTATATAGGAAATATGTATTTTAATGTTGTTACTGTTCATAAAATAATTCATTTTTCTTGGGGACTTTTTTTTTCCACACTAAGCTATTTTCCCTGTTGGGGCCCCTGGGCTTATAGCATCCTGCTTCTCCAACTAGGGTTGTGGCTTATTAAGTAACAACAACAACAACAACAACAACAACAACAACAACAACAACAACAACAACAACAACAACAACAACAATAATAATAATAATAATCGGGCAGTTGAATTAGGGAATCTTCAAAAGTTCAAACTTGCAGCGAATGTTTTTATGTTAAACCGGCTGACATAAGTCATTTCTTTGTTTCCTTTCTTGCTGAGCTATTTTCCCGGTTTGAGCCCTTGTGTTTATGTAGGCTATATATATATATATATATATATATATATATATATATATATATATATATATATATATATTGCTTTGTCTCCATTTGATAGAGTTGAAATTGTACTTTTAGAATAAAAACAGCAAGATCGCATTGCTTTTTTTTTATAATGATCTTGTTCTATGAGTCGATATTAACTTTTTCTCCCTACTTGTTAGTTTAGATACACAGCAGTCTACTAACCACTAAGCACATATATGTAAACACTTACATGCACAGAGGAATTGTTGATCTGAGAGGTCATGCCCGAACGTTTCCTTACTAAAATAGAAAATATACAGATTAAAAGGGAATTTCAAATTGATGTCGATAGATGGTTAAATGAATTGCTTTTATTGAAATCTGGTTATATAAATTGTTTTTATTGAAATCTGGTTGAATGAATTGTTTTATAGGAATCTGGTCGTTGGTCATTAAAGCCTCATTAACGATCAGGAAGTCATTCAAAATGTTTACCCATCGGAATGACGGAGATAAATGAAGGCAAATGAACTGAGGATTTTATTCCGAGAATAATAATGGTGGCATTTGTATTGTACTATGCCTAGGGTGTTTAGAAAATCTAACATAACTGGAGATATATAGAAAAGATAAGTTTGGTTTTGTTTTTTAAAATAATCAAAAAAAATTTTTTTTTCAAATTATTGCTACTTGTAATTAAAGAAAATAATATCCTCTTCTTTCCCACCGTTATCCCTACATTAAGGGTTCGGTTGCCTGATGCGCCCTCTCCAATGCCTTCTATCAAAGGCATCCTCTTCCACCATACATCTTTTCTCCATATCATCCTTCCACTTATCACGCCATCTAATTCTCTGCCTCCCTCTCGATCTTTTCTCCCTAAAAGGGTCCTCCCAAGCCCTCCCCACTCTCTCCTTTCCATCAATCCTCAACTCGTTTCAGTTTATTCACGCCTTTGGGAATGAAATTCCCAGTCATTAAAAGTAAGCTCGATAATGATCAATCATTTTCATTTCACTCAAATAGAAATTAAAAAACCACTGTCACTGTAAATTCGGTAATTTCCCTCAAACTCCGTGTCTATAGCCCATTAAATTCCACCTGGCGAAAAAAGTCCTACTTCTTCTACGCTTCGGTGACCTTTGTCATGAGACACCCAGTGGTGATGCCTGGAATATTGTGGTTGATGGTCGTGCTGGCAAGATGAAGGAGGGACTAGTGTCTCTGATTAATCCGCTGGAACGTGACTTCTAAGAAATGTTTGTCTCAAAAGCGAAATAAATGTACCGTAATTAGAGGTTTATATTTTTTTATGTCTGCCTTTTCCTTTCTTTTAACTTACGCTGTTCGTTGTATTTTCTTATAGCATGTCGATAGTAGAATGCTGGGAGACTTAATTGATTTTTGTTTATTGTAGAATGTCTGGTGAAATATATGATATTTTCAAGATCTCCATTAATACCATCACATAGAAACGCAATCACTTGTGATTATATATATATATATATATATATATATATATATATATATATATATACATATGCATATGTATATATATATATACATATATATATACGTATACATATGTATATACAGTATATAGATATATATACTGGTATATATATACATATACATATATATATATATATATATATATATATATATATATATATATATATTATTCTGCAAATGAATATGTGTAAAACTAAGATAATGTTCGATGAAAATGTAGAGAGACAACAAATAAGATTTATGGACGTGCCTCTAGGGACTGTTGATGATTATACGTACTTAGGACAGACAGTAACATTTTCCCTTGGATACGCGACCGAAATTAAAAGAAGAATAGAGATGGCAAAGAGAGCATTTGGTAAATAAAATAAGATTATGAAAAGTAAAATGCCACTTTATCTAAAAAGAAAAGTATTTAACGAGATGATCCTACCAGTATTAACTTATGCATCAGAAACTTGGAGCCTTACTAAAGCCTTAGAATATAAGCGATTTACGACTCAAAGAGGTATGGAAAGAATAATGATGGGATTAGATAGCACTAACACAGAAAAAGAGCAACAAGGGTACGAGAACAAACTAAAGTAGAAGCTATTCTAACAACTTGTAAGAAAAAAAAGAGGTAATTGTTTACAACACCACGCTCTCCATTTACTCCAAAATAAAGCAATCCTGCAGTTCTCATCTTCTAGCACAGTAATTTAGGTGGTTATTTAAATTCTGGGAAAGCAATAATTAGCAAGATATGTTGAGGAAGGGGGAAGGGTTTACAAAAAAAAAAAAAATAATAACTCGGTTTCCTCACTAAGCGACTTGGAACTGACATGTCAACATAGTCAACCAAATAGAATTCATGATGCCAGCGTACATAAACAGAAGTTCGTGATGCCAGCATACATTTGATATACTGTATATTCGAAATATACTTAATTAAAAATGGATTAATTACTCAAAAGTGTCCAAAAAATATGCAAATTACAAATAGGGACACTTTTGGGTAATCACTCAATTTTTGATTAAATATATTTTGAACATAAAGTATATCAAATGTACGCTTGCATCACGAACTTCTGTTTATGTACGCTAGCATCACGAATTCTGTTTTTGTTGACTATGTTGACATGTCAGTTCCAAGTCGTTTGGAGGAAACCGAGCTATTTTATTTTTATAACCCCTTCCCCCTTCCTCAAAATATCTTGCTAATGATTGTTTTTCCAGAATTTAAATAACCACCTAATTACTGTGCTAGAAGATGAGAACTACAGGATTGCATTATTTTGGAGTAAATGGAGAGCGTGGTGTTGTAAACAATTACTGAAAAAGAAATGGACATGGGCAGGACTTATAAGGAGAATGACAGACAATAGAATAACAGAATGGTCAATACACATTGTAAAAGAAGCAGGGGAAGGAAGAGAAGACGATGGATCGACGAACTAAGGAAGTTTCCGGAAGTGGAATAGTGCTGAAAGACTATAAACAGACGCAAGTGAAAGGTCATGTTTGAGGCCTTTGTTTTGCAGTGGACTAGTAACGCCTTATGATTTTATATTTATATATATTATATATATATGTATATGTATATACAATATATATATATATATATATATATATATATATATATATATATATATATATATATATATATATGTGTGTGTGTGTGTGTGTGTGTGTATATATATATGGGGGAGGATGTGTGTTATGTATCATTGGTATTGTGTATTTGCGATTTGCAATGTAACTGGATTGCAATTCTACATTTTTGTCTATATTTCCATTGTTATTGTGATATTATTTTACTTATTTCAATAATTGTCGGTACTTATATTGTTTCGAGTCTCTATATTCTGCACCTCTTTTGTTAAGCGTACGATGATCGAGCAATTAAACACCTGCGTTAAGGCAGGTCCACACGCTCCGTTTTGCACAACAATTTGTTTGTGCAGTCTTAAGACGGAATGAAAACCTTACAATTTTATTACGTCTACACGGTACCATGATGTTTGCACGAGTTTCGCTTAGTTTTGTCAACATCGTCATGGAGGAGGTACTCCTTTTGTCAATTTTGACGTGTTGTGTTGTGGAAAAAAAAAAAAGATTGGAACGTCGCGAAAGTGGCTTTTGAAAAATCAAAAGTTCTCCCATATTAAATTAATGTGTGAACTATGTGATGAGCCTAATGATTGGCGCAATTACTTGCGAATGGATATAGAAACATACTTATTTATTGGAACCAGTGACACCCCATATCATTACAGAAAATACGTGTATGAAAACAGCAATTTCACCACATGAAAGGCTAACAGCAACGTTACGATTTTTGGCAACTGGCAGATGTTACAAAGAACTTGAATACACAACAATCATCTATAATTCTTTGATTTGACACGCCAAATGCATGGGAAACTTTCGTACAAAGCAATAAATTCTGTGAGGAACTCTCGAGAACATTGCCTAAGGTCTGCCATTGTTGCTTGTTGAATTAAAACTGAGGCACAAAATTAAACGAAAGACGGTGCTACTGTCTACACGTACCGACTTGTCTGCACAGTTAGGGATATCTATGCTCTCCTAGCTCAGACATCGCTGCAACTGTACCGGAGTCAAAACTGCCCTGTTTTCCTGTCCACACGAAACGTTTTATCTGCAACGTCTTGAACTGTGCAGACAAAAGGTTGTGCAAAACGTAGCGTATGGACCAGCCTTTATACACTTAAGAGTCTCTTTTTATATTTTTTATATGAAAGATTTGTTTTAATGTTATTACTGTTCTTAAAGTGGTTTGTTTTAATTGTTCATTATTTCACTTGTAGTTTATGTATTTCCTTATTTCCCTTCTTCACTGGGCTATTTTCCATGTTGGATTCCTTGGGTATATATATATATATATATATATATATATATATATATATATATATATATATATACATACACATATACACATATATACATATATATATACATATATATATATATATATATATATATATATATATATATATATATATATATATATATAGTATAGTTAGAGATTTTCTCTTTGTTATTTAGGGGATATTGAAATACCAATACTGTATAACCTTTATGTCTGAATTTCCTCCGGACAAAAAAACCATCAATGAAATAAGATAGGAAAATGTTGAGCGTAGCCTGGAAATAAGACTTCCATATATCTGTCATCAGTGAGATTGGTTTGTTCATTACCCAGGAGGTAAAAATAAGAGGCGATGTATTCCGTCATTGAATTGACCGACTGTGTAAATAAAAATGTTTTTAGTGTTCATAATTACTGGATTTCCAAACGTATTCGTGTACGGTAGCTTTACTTATTTCATTGCGTTGAAATGTACCACAATGTAAAACTATACAAAGATTTTTTTTTCTTTTTTTCAAAATGGCTATTTTCACTTTCATTACATTTCTACAGGATGAAAGTAAGGATCAGAAATATCCAACTTATAGCGCTCAAATACACACACACTGTATATAAGTGTGTATACGTATGTATTTGTGTATTCGTATATGCGTGTGTTTTTTAAGGACTATTGTCTCTCGTGAACAATTTTTATTGAATGCTGATTGATGCACTAGTGGTGTCCATTTTAAGAAATTAAATTGCAAATGTTTGAATTGAAAAGTAGATGTCACAAATATATTAACATTCTTTAAGAATATATATATATATATATATATATATATATATATATATATATATATATATATACATATATATGTATATATATATATATATATATAAATGTGTGTGTGTGTGTAGTCATTTAAGTACAACTAAAAATACTTGATTGGAGTTAAGACGTTTGTCCTGGCCGACATTAGATAGATTATAATATTGTCAATTACAGAGCAATTCTCAATTAACATGTTTTTCGATGTATACTTATATCAAAACACCAAGTTGTTTTTCAAATGGGGGTGCGACAAAGAAAAAAAAAAACAATCATAACATGGTAAATAAAGCATATTAGTCATTAGTTCCTTTTTCCCTAACTGGACCCTATGGTATTTTTCTTAGCTCTATTCTAAAAAGAATATTTGGGATATTAAAGATTTGTGGTAATTTCTTCAATTTCGGTAAAGTCTTCTACTAACTAAGGGATGAATAATTTTAGCGCCTTAAGGTACAGAAGACTATATTTTTATGTGGCCTGCATAGAAATGTATATAATTTTAACCTTGCTGTATATTGTATATTTAAATTCAAATTCATCGTCTTGTCTAACAATCAAAACGTGCAAGAACGGGATACTGTTCTTTTCCTCCTTTTCTATAGTATATTTTATTAAATATCCAGAACATAATCAACATAGGAAATCCCTTTAGTGGACAAAACTGAATGTATCAATTCATTCTTAAATAATCCATATAAATACTGGATAAAAGAGGGAACAAAGGATTACCCAAACGCTAATTCATAGAAATATACGTAAATTTAATCTCGCACTTCTTATTACACAAATAAATTAGTGCAAGAAAAGTATTGGTAGGTAATAATGATTTCCATGAATGAAGATATGAAAACAGGAGAAGGGAGAAGGGAGTAATGATTAACGTATTATTTACCGTTTCATGAATCTTTCTGATGTAACAAATTTCACATACGTTTATATATACATTATATATATATATATATATATATATATATATATATATATATATATATATATATATATATATATATATATATATATATATAATTTGTGACCCCACTTTTCTCCACCGGAACTCGCAGCACATTCAATTTTAAATCTCTCCAGTCTGTTTTATTTTCGAGTTGTCTTTTGTGTCGTCGGAGCTCCGTAAGCACTCTTACCTTTTTGAGAACCATTTCTATTTTCGCTGAGTAGGAAAGAATTATTGATATTTTTCTCTTCTGCTTTGGTCGATGAACAATATAACTTTCACTTACCTTCTTGCAATTCAGGTCTTTGATATAATGTTGCCTAATATATATAATTATTTTCATTTGTTTATTTTTATACTCTAGTTAAGTATATAATGATTTTGTACTGTATTCGCAATTGGAGCTGGATTTATATCTTATCTTTATATATATATATATATATATATATATATATATATATATATATATATATATATATATATATATACATATATATATTTTATATACATAAATATACATATATATACATATATATATATTTATATATATATATATATATATATATATATATATATATATATACCGCTAAAGTTATTGGGTCCTTTGACTGGCCAGACAGTACTACATTGGCTCCCTCACTCTGGTTTTCCTTTGCCTACACATACACCACATAGTCTTGCCTATTCTTACCATATTTTCATCCGTCCTCATACACCTGAAAACGCTGATTTAACCAAACAATTCTTCTTCGCTCAAGGGGTTAACTACTGCACTGTAGTTGTTCAGTGGCTACGTTCCTCTTGGTAAGGGTAGAAGAGAGACTTTAGCTATGGTAGGCAGCTCTTCTACGACACTTCAAAATCAAACCCTTGTTCTCTGATCTTGGGTAGTGCCATAGTCTCTGTACCATGGTCTTCCACTGTCTTGGAGTAGAGTTCTCTTGCTTGAGGGTACACTCTGGCGCAATATTTTAACTTATTTCTCTTCCCCTCGTTTTTTGAAGTTTTTATAGGTAATATATGGAAGATCTATTTTAATGTTGTTAAAAATCTTAAAATATTTTATTTTAATTTTTTATTACTTCTCTTGTAGTTGGTTTGTTTCCCTATTTCATTTCCTCACTGGGTTATTTTTCCATGAAATTTACACTAAAAGCACTCAACAGAAAGATAGATATAATATATAGGTTTGATACTACTAAACTTTTAGAAGAAGAGCACCGAGAAACATTTGTAATTGAATGTAGGAATCGATTTGCTGTCTTAGAGACTTTAGGAGACGAAGAGCAGACAATGAAGAATTTTATGATATCAGTCAGTTGGTAACGAAGTTTTGGGTCACGCAGTTACAAGGAGAAACCCATGGATATCAAATGATACTTGGGATACGTTAAAAAAAAAAAAGGGAGACAAAAACAGAAACTGATTGTTGAAACTTTTCGAGGAAGTAATGAAAATTACAAGGTAGAGCACGCTAAGTATTCCAGTATTGATAGTGAAAAGTCAGGAATGACTGGAGAGAATATTTAGACAGTAAAGCAGATGAGGCTATGTTATGAATTCAGGAAGTGGCCATGGTGTAAGAATCGCGCATAGAATTATTAATGAAATCTCTATGGGGGGCAAAGAAGAAGAAGCATATACCCATCAAAACGAGAGATAGATCTGTTATAACAACGGCAGATGAAGAAAGACAGCGTTGGATGGAGCACTTTAGTGAGGTTATGAATAGGAGATATGAAGAATAATTTGATTGATATACATGAAGCTGATGAAGACCTTGATGTGCCCATGCACGAATTCAGTGTGTTTTAAGTTCAAGCTATCCTTAAAACACTAAAGAGATGGAAAGCCCCTGAATTCGATGGAATAACTGCTGAGATGATACTGGACGAAAATGAAGTGACTCCCAAAGTACTTACAAGATTATTTTGTAGAATGTGGTATGAAGAAGCAAAACCTGATGAATGGCTAGGTTGAGTAAAATTTGGAAATCAACTCGCCTGAAATTACATATAAAAATCTGAATATATATAAGTTTAGTGAGATCGGTGTTACTCTCTGGAGATGAGTCATGGTATGACAATGAAACAATCTCCAATAGATTAAGTAGATTTAAGAACAACGCCCTCAGAAGGATATTGGGAATTGAATGACAGGACAGGATTAGAAATGAAATTATAAGAGAGATTAATTGAGTGCCATATGTGGATGAGATCGTGATGAGAGGTAGATGGAGATGGTTTGGGCTTGCTCTTCGCACTCCCCGAGAGAGAGTAGGTCACCAAACATTTTAATTGAGCTCCACAAG
>NC_090746.1:59958918-59961418 GCF_036898095.1 Palaemon carinicauda | reverse complement strand
CATAATAGTTTCTTGTAGTATCTGTAACCTCACCATCCTTGTGAGGTAATGATTCGGGGTTTGAGGGAGTCTGTAGGTCTACCTGCTGAGTCATTAGCTGCCATTGCCTGACCCTGTCTGGTCTTCGCTTGGGTGGTTGGAGAATGACTTGGACGCTGATTATATGTATATATGATCAGTCTCTAGGGCATTGTCCTGCTAACTAGGGCATTGCCTAGTAAAAAAAAAATAAGCCTTACCTTATGGCAGATTCAGGACTCCCTGTCCACGGAACGGAAATGAATGAAAATAAAGGAACACATAAACAGTTGCAGCATTCCAAAGTATGGTAATAAATTTAGAATGGCGGAAACCAACTCAAAATTCAAGTAGGTCTATTCTGGAGATGGCAGATTTTCTAGCAGGTGTTTAGATGTGCCCGGTTTAGCTTTTGAGGTGATTCTTACTGGTTACAATGCATGGCATTAGGGCTATAGCTCTATAATCTTTATATCTGATCCATAAATGTATAAATATATTTCTTAGAATTTTCTTTCTATTTAGTTTTGAGGTCACTTTAATCTTAAAAAACGCATATGTAAGTTTCATTCTATTAAAAAAAAATTAAACCTCGGCGTCTTAATTCTTGTTTTAGGCCTATATATTTCTTCTTTTTCTCATTTGACACACGAGTTTTTGATGACAGGCCAAACCAAACATATTATGATGACCGTTTGGTACCCATGACAGTGAGGCATTGATTGATTGAATGCCCCACCCGTGGGTACTTAGGAAATAGATATCTGCTTGAGGCTCGAGGTGGAGATGGCAGGTTCATCCTTGCCAAGATTCTTAGGGAGGAGGTCTTGTACGATACGAGCGGCATTTATAGATTTATTCCAGCAGCAGAGCATTTGAAAGCTATTTAAGTTTTACACTGACCGGTTTGCTTTTATGATTTTAAATTAAATTTTCTATTGTGTTTTATTGATGGTAAATGCTGTCGGCATCAATTACCTTCGATGTCACGATACCAGAAACCCTAAATCATTCAGTCTCCAGAATTTGGTAATTGCTAAGACATTGACACTTTTTGGCTAATTTTTTCTTATCATTAAAATGGGATGAAGATTAACCAGCACAGTAAGTCAAACTCTATCCTCTAAAGGCTAACTCATAAAAAAAAAATATTTACAATGCAATAGATAAGTGATAAAGAAATAAATTGGGAATAAAAAACCGTCATAAATAATATGTCCAAAGATTTTAATTATGGTCCAAATTGTGTAAGTAATTTATCATTATGAGATACGAATATTATGACTTCTATTATTTCATTGCTCCTATGGCAAGTGGAATTATCTGAACATGGATCGAGAAGATGAAAATAGCCTTTTTTTTTTTCACAGAAATTAATAGTGAGCTTTTAAGTATGCTGCCTATAGAAATACAGTAGGTCGACTTTATTTGATTGCGATATTGGGATACTGGTTTCTTCGTGTTTTGCTTCAAACTGTCTTTAATTTCTTTTTTTCTGAGTGGGGATACCTTAACGTGGTGAAAGGATTAGCGTATCGGCATGATCACCAAAGCTGTACTTGTCAGGGCCTCCCATACTAGATTGGTGTGCTGTGAGCGACGAGACGAAAATCTCCAACCATTACCAATCCGCTATGGCCAGCATGATGATGAAAACTGGCCAAATCCCTGACATAAATTGACATGTCTGAGGCCTTTGTCTTGCATAGGACTATAAACGGCTATATTGGTTTTGTTATGTTGCTTTTAATTTATAGTTACTGAATTATTTGTTTTGAAAGGTTTCCGAACCTAGAAATGGCTGCGGAGCCAATTAAGGGTGTTTCCCTGTAAAAGCGAATTTGTAGAATAAAGATTTACCAAATAACTATTAAAATCTCCTCTCTTGTAATTATGACTTGAGTCATATAGCCGAAAGAATGATTATTTATACTTTCAGTCAACTTTTAATCAAACATTTGCAAGCTTATTTATATAAGTGGGTTTCTAAAATAAAAGGATTTATTAGAAGATAATACTGAAACTTCAGAAGTTCAAACTTGCAGCCAACGTTTTAATGTTGAACAGGCTGTAATGAGTCTGTCTTCATGATATATATAAGACATCTATTTTAACGTTGTTTCATATTCTTTATTCGTAACTTCTCATTTAGTTTTATTTATTTCCTTTCCTCACTGGACTATTATTCTCTGTTGGAGCCCTCTGGCTTATAGCATCCTGCTTTTCCAACTTGGGTTTTAGCTTAGCTAGTAATGAATGATAATGATGATGATAATAATAATAACGTATCAAAGAGGTGCTTGCATTTTTAGTATAGATTTAAATATTAGGATGATCGTGTAGTGATGTTTCTTGATAATTTAGTAAAAGAATAAACGTTCACGAAAATATCCTTCAAGGTTACACCCATAAAAACTATAGACCTACGCTTCACTTCACAGTTTCTATTGTGCCCTCATAGTCACGTTTTCAAATCACTTTT
>NC_090746.1:59953918-59956418 GCF_036898095.1 Palaemon carinicauda | reverse complement strand
AAAAATCAAAGTTGTTAAAATACCTTTCAATTATCATATATATATATATATATATATATATATATATATATATATATATATATATATATACATATATATATATATATATATATATATATATATATATATATATATATGTGTGTGTGTGTGTGTGTGTGTGTGTGTGTGTGTGTGTGTTTGAAGTAGAGAAGGCCACTTTTGGAAACGCTGAACCGCGCAACGTACAATGTCAGAGCCCTGTCTATGGCAGATGGTCTTTCCTTGTAGCTAGAAGAACTGAATTATATAAATTGGGATGTAATAAGATTCAGTGAAATTAGAATAACTGGGGAATCTTATATAGAGGACATGAAATGGGCAAAGAAAATGGAGTGGTTTTTCATGATAATAAAAATCGTGCAGGTAACAGAAGAATTATGTAGTACATCAGTGATAGAATTGCAGATTTGATTATCAAACTAAATAAAAAGTATGAAATGAGGATCATTCAAATATATGCACCAACAACATCTAATACTGAGAATGAAAAAGACAGTTTTTATGAAGATTTGGAGATATCTTAAAAAGAAAGCAAAAAAACATAAAACTCTATTTGCATTTTTTTTTTCGGTTACCTCCATGTAAAGTAGGTCAAAAAAAGAACGGGGAATCGGCTGTAGGCAAATTTGGAGTTGGAACAAAGAACATCATCGGTGACATGCATGTAAAATTTGCTGAAAAAAAAAATCTAAATCATAAACACATTTTTCATAGAAAGTAACATTTAAAAAATGCTCACGGAGAAGCGAAAATTTAGAAAAGAAAACCGAAATAGACTATATTATATGTGAAAAAGTTCATTTAGTTGAAGATGTAAGTGTTGAACAAATTAAATTCAAGCGACCATAGAATTGTGAGAAGTAAAATTTGTGTTGATCTAAGAGTATAAAAAAGAAAAACTTGTTTTAAGAAAGAAAATAAAACTCCTGTGAGAAGAATAAAGTATGATGAGTTCAGTTTAGCAATACAAAATAGATACTCCAAACTACTCAACGAAAAGGAAGAAAATAAATGAGAAATGAATAGTAATTTAACAAAATTTATACTGGAATCAGCACAAGAGACAAGATCAAGGAAACATATTAGAAAACACCAAAAATCTAATAAAAAAATTATTGGAAATGAGGGTAAAATCCAAGCGAGATACAACAGAATGAGTGTAACTGTCCGAACAATAAACAAACTAAAAACATAAAAACTTTGTAAACACAATTAGATTAAAATTGTGGAAACACACAAAGTAAATGAAAAGAAGACTTGGAATAGGGTGCCAACAGATATTTGCCTTAACAGATCAAAATGAATATATCAGCAAATGAGATGGAGTGATGAAAATTGCAGATTTATATACATTACTATACAATAGTTATATAAGAAATATCTTTGTCAATTAAAATGATGAAACTCCTGAGCCGGTACCGAAAGTAACAATAGAAGTAAAGAAAGCCTTAAAATGCATGAAAAGGGGCAAACACGATTTTATAGTAGTAAATTTCGCTGAACTTTACACAAAATGTTTGTAAAAATATTTTACACCTTTAGCTCGGAAAAACTTATATGGTGTCAGAAAAAGATACACAAAAGTCCTGAAAATTATCGCCCTTCACTGTCAGTAATATATAAAATATTTACAAATATTATATTAGGTAAAATGGAAAGAAATCTAGACTTTAATCACCCAAGAGAGGAGGAAGGTTTTAGAAGAGGATATTCATCAACTGTCCATATCCATGTAATTTACGCTAATGGAAAAATGACAAACAAATATATATTGCATTTGAAGACTGAAAAAGCTTTTGATTCTGTCAAAATTTTATTAGTAATGAAAGCCTTTCAAAGATAAGGAATAGAGGATACTTATATTAGAAAACTTGAAGATATCTTTACGGGTTGTACAGCAATCCTAAAACTACATAGATTTAGTGAAAAAATTCCAATTGAGAAAAGGAGTTACACAAGGAGACCCTATCTCTCCTAATTTATTCACAACATGCATAGATGTTTGAAGAATTTAGACTGGGAAAATGTAGGAATTAACATTAATGTGGAATACCTTGACAACTTAAGCTTTTCCGATGACATAGTTCCATTTCGTGAATCATGGATGGAATTGCAAAATGTGATAGAAGATTTAAATAGAGAAAGCAAAAATGTAAGACTGCAGATGAATATGAGCAAAACTGAATTATGTTCAATGAAAATGCTGAGAGACAACAAAGTAGGGTTAAGGACGAACCTCTAGATATTGTTAATGAATATACGTAATTAGGACAGAACAGTAATTGTGTCCCCAGGACATGAGACCGAAATTAATAGAAGGATAAGTATGGGATGGAGAATTTTTGTTAACAAAAAGAGATTATGAAAATTTAAATGCCACTTTCTCCAATAGGAAAAATATTTAATCAGATGGACCTACCTGTATCCACTTTTGAGCCATACTAAAGCAATAGAACATAAG
>NC_090746.1:59938918-59948918 GCF_036898095.1 Palaemon carinicauda | reverse complement strand
TTGTCAGAATTTCTTGAGATAATTCATCACAAATGTCTAAAAAGGAAAATGATTTATGAGATGCCCTGGTGAAGAGGAGAGAGAGGAGAGAGAGAGAGAGGAGAGAGAGAGAGAGAGAGAGAGAGAGAGAGTGAGAGAGAGAGAGAGAGAGAGGAGAGAGAGAGGAATATTTTCTTGTGAATCATAACAAATCACGTGACCTGGTGAATATCCGCATGCCAATCACCCTGCCGTGAAGATTCTAATGTGACTTAACTTTCCGAGAAAAGGAAAAAGAAGAAAATCTTAAGAACTGGCTAATATTGGGACTCAAACCGCAAAATGAACAACGCCCTTCTTAATCGTTGCATTCCTTTGGTCTATTGAAATTAAAAAGAGTTACAATTTTCTTTGTGATGTGCGGTAATTCTCTTCCTCGTTATCATAATGGATGCTTGGTTTGAAGGAGGTGTTTTTGGGAATGATTGGTCAACTTTAAAGGTTTAATATCGAAGTGTATTGTTTTTATTCTGAGCTCCAATTTCCTGTTCTATTCATATATACAACAACGAATGCAGCCGTTTCTAGTCCACTGCAGGACAAAGGGCTCAAACATGTTTTTATTCATGTCTGGGTTTTTGGCCCTTTTCATCACCATGCTGGCCACTGCAGATTGGTGAAGATGGGAGACTAATCTAATCGCTTACAGCAAACTAATTCATATGAGTTGGCTCTGTAAGGTATCTCCACTCAGAAAGGGATACATATAAAATATATGTAGGTATAGTATATATGTATGTACATTTATACATAATGTAGTATATAGTTATGTTTCTATGTGTATCTGTGTGTAATTTTTAACCTTTACACCCATTTTATCTATTGGATTTTGATCTAGTATTTGTTGGGTTTTCAATATGAATTTGGTCTTCAATTGCTGAGAATATAATAAGTAGGTATTGTTCAAGCGATAATCCAAATCTGTTACTTATCCTTCGCTTAAAGTCAATTTTCCCCGTAAACCCTAATGTCATGGTACGTAATTTCCATTTGCATAAATTATGACTTACCCCCACTTTGTGAAGAGGGGTTTTATTTTCAACTTGTAATTTTTATAATTGGCTTTAACTAGTGGAACTCGCTTAAATAAAATTCCTTCTGAATTTTATAGTCTCTCCCTTTTGATGACACTTTTGATTATAATTCATAATTAAAACAATTCATTTTTGAAAAGGAAAAAAAACATAAGCCATTGGATTTGATAAAACACTACTTTATTAAATTCGAGCATTTGATTAATTCCTGACTTGTCAAGAGACTTTTTTATGATATACTCTAATTTTTTATATTATTGTTATTACATCCATTTTAATGGTATTGCAGTACATTAGCTTTTGTTTGCTTTTAATTATTTTCAAAAACATTATTTTAATCATATCACGGTAAAATTAAATTACAAGTAGCCCTTTATAAATGCTTTTGATGTTATTTTATTTTTGGAATGATAATAGAAACCAGACCACCTCCTTCTGGGAACCCCCCTCCTCCCTCCTCCTGTGAATGATTTTGGGATGTCTTGACGAGTATTTCTGTTTTCCCATTTTTTTTTATTAGAAAATATATCTTTGCAATAACTTTGAATTATTCTCAGGTAACAGTTCGTTTTTTTGATAAGGAAGAATCAAAACTTAATTTATGGGTGATTATTGTTTTCATAATGGTAATGATATTACCATTTTTTTATTATAATAAATTTAGGGATCATCTCGTTTATGATTATGCAAATACTCTCTCTCTCTCTCTCTCTCTCTCTCTCTCTCTCTCTCTCTCTGAGAGACCTGGGGGAACCCAATATAGAATAAGGTAAGGTAAGGCTCTCTCTCTCTCTCTCTCTCTCTCTCTCCTCTCTCTCTCTCTCTCTCTCTCTCTCTCTCTCTCTTGGAAATGTCCCTGCCTGGTGATCTGTTGGACTGGGGTCCAAGACTATCTCAAGCTCGATAACTTCTTGTAGTGTCTGCAACCTCACCATCCTTGTGAGCTAAGGGTGGGAGGTTTGGGGGACCTTAAAGTTCGACCTTATAGTTCTACCTGCGCGAGTCATCAGCAGCCATTGCCTGGCCCTCCCTAGTTCTAGCTCGGCAGGGAGAAGATGCTTGGGCCGCTGTTCTTAAGCATTAAAGTATACTGTATATGGTCAGTCTTCTTTAGGGCGTTGAGCTGCTAGTGTATTGTCACTCTCCCTTACCTCTGCTATTCATGAGCGACCTATAAATCTCTCTCTCTCTCTCTCTCTCTCTCTCTCTCTCTCTCTCTCCTCTCTCTCTCTCTCTCTCTCTCTCTCTCTCAAAAGTCTTTTACCAGAACGAAAATCTCAACTTCCGTAACATGAAATGGCTTTTAATACGTAAACACTAAAGTCGTGATAATTTACGCACGCACGGCAGACTTTGTGCTTGTTCCAAGCAGCAGGAAACTAGTCCCCACGAAGGACCACTTCGCGCCATGGCCTTTTTGAAAGCAGCCCTTCTTTTACGACATCAGTTAAACGATAAAAATCATGCGCCTAAGTTTTTAAGCGAATATTATTCGCGATCAATGCGCGTGGAAGTTGTAAAGTTGGGTTAAAACTTCGGGAAGACTTTTCCTCGTCTGAGATTTTTTTTTCTTCCTTTTTGGTTTTCTTCCTTTCACGTGAAACGGTCAACTTTCGAACAGGAAAGGCGGTCGAATTTTTTTTATTTTCAAAGCTCTTGCGAGGTCGAACTAGCTCTAATTTCTAAGAATTTTTTTTATAAGAATGGTATAGAAGAGACACACACACACACACACACACACACACATATATATATATATATATATATATATATATATATATATATATATATTTATATATATATATATGTATATATATATATATATATATATATATATATATACATACGAACAGTATGTATTTTTGTATGTATGTAAGTATTTATTTATCCCTTTATACATTGAAACAGAAATAGTACTTTGAATGGACAGTAAGTAGTGAAGACTGACTGACCTTTATGTATCATATTAAAAAACGTTTTAAAAATCAAGTACGCAGTAGGTTCGTAAGAAAGTGAAGTAACAGTTACTTCATTAAGTTTGCAATTCAAGAAAAATTTTATTATTATTATTATTATTATTTTATTATTATTATTTTATTTTTACCTTTACTTTTATTTCTATTTCTATTATTATTATCATTATTATTATTATTGTTATTATTTTTATTTTTATTTTTTTTATTATCATTATTTTTTGTTTATTTTTATTCTTATTCTTATTTTTATTTTTATTATTTTATTATTTTCTTATTATTTTTCTTATTATTGTTTTATTGTTTTCTTATTGTATTATTATTATTATTATTATTATTATTATTATTATTATTGGTTCATGATTCTTGGAGGTTTTCTTCAGTTGACAACACTTCGCATTCTGTATTCTTTATGTTTGAGAACATATCACCATCTTGTCAACTTGAAAGAGGATTGGTATGTAATCAAATGGAGAAGAAAAACTCCAAAACGTAATCCATGAAGTAACTTTGAAAAAAAAAGGCATATTTCTAGGCTTGAAACCAATTTAAATTCTTCTTAGGGCAACAACTATTGAATTAATAAGGCCGAGATAATTAAGTTTATTCTCGTTTGAAAAAACTTTAGTAAATTGATAAGCTGGAAAAAATAAGGAAAGTTTTAAGGGTCGACGATCTCGTCAAAAAAGGAAAAAAAATGAATCTCCGGGTTCGAAGAACTTTAAAATCAGAGTCCTTAACCATTAATGCTCTATTGGCCATTAACTAAGGCAGGACAAATACCTAGAGGTCATTAAACTCTTCACTACTGTCCTTTGTTATATGACCCAAAATATTATAAAGCGCATGTCAAGTTTGTTTATCTCGTGTCAAGAGCTATTTCGGGTATTTGTCTACACTTTGTTTCTTCTTGAGAATAGGCAAAAAATTCTTTTTTTTTTTTTTTTTACCGGAGTTCTTATGAATTTCTGAAAGAAATATATGACATAAATACTGTTTATGATATAAGGTATTATTTTAGCCATAATCTGTTAAACGGCTTGGAAATAAAATTCGGAATAATTAGATAGAAAATTATGTTTAAGGATTACGCTCAAACGTTTATTCAAACTAGATATTGTAAATGATGAGTGTAATTTTACGAAAGTGATTATTTATAGAACATGTAGAAATAATTTTGAAATGCGCGCGCGCGCACACACACACACACACACACACACACACACACACACACACACTAATTTGTGCCCATCTGCCTGTTATTTGGCAAAAGGATTTAGCCAAAATGGAAAGGTACACATCTGTTCCTGACTTTTAAGGTAAAAAAAAAAAAAAAAAAAAAAACACACACAATGCAAAGAGCTCACTGATCTCTCAATATAATTAAACACTTGAATGCCTATTTACTTTGTTCTCTTGTTTCTATATAGTTTTTCCTTTTCCACTGGACGGGAATTAACAACTTTTCTGTTTTTCTCTCTGTTGACCCAACTTGTTTGTTTTTCTCGTCCATGTATCTACGTAGATTATTTCTTTGTTTCCGTATGAATTGTAAGTGTCATTATTAAATCTGTATTGGAACATATTTTTCCTGCAAACTTCGTTTACATTCACAAGAAAATGTGAATAAAATGATCTCTTCGTATTGATAAGACTATTTTAAACATTGTAACAATGCATGTAGACGACCTGAAGTACTGTAAATAATTAAAACAGCTGGTTCCATAACTTGAGAAAAAAACTAAAAAAAAAAATCCATGTGATTCATTTACATTGCTATAAAAAAAGGGTAATAAACAGAAGAATCTTCAGAGGTTGTTTCAATGTGATTCGCCAAGAAATGAAAACCTTTCCCAATAAGTATTCTTGAAATTGAAATAAAATTATTTTGCGCAATTTCTGTAAACATTTTCAATGAATTACATAGTATACTGTACTTTAAGATAGATATAGTACAATGTGGTAATAGTTGAGCCTTCCTTATATATATATATATATATATATATATATATATATATATATATATATATATATATATATAATCATTATTAGTTAAGATACAACCCTAGTTGTAAAAGCAGGATGCTATATGCCCAAGGGATCCAACAGGGAAAAATAGCCCAGTTAGGAAAGGAAATAAGGAAATAGTTGAATTACAAGAGAAGTAATGAACAATTAAGATAAATTACTTTTTAAAAACAGTGACAACATTGAACATAAACTATAAAAAACTTCAAAAAAATCTGAGGAAGAGAAATAAGAATAGTGTAACCCTCAAGCAAGAGAACTCTACCCCAAGACAATGCTAGACCATGGTACAGAGGCTATGGCACTACCCAAGACTAAAGAAAAAATTTTTGATTTTAGGGTGTAATTCTAAAAAGTCTCCTCTGCCCTTACCAAGAGGAAAGTAGCCGCTAAACAATTGCAGTGCAGTAGTTAACCCATTTAGTGAAGAAGAATTGTTTAGTAAACTCACTGTTGTGTGGCGTATGAGAACAGAGGAGAATGTGGGAAGAATAGGCCACACTATTCAGTATATGTGTAGAGAAAGGAAAAATGAGCCGTATCCAGAGAGAGGGATCAATTTAAATTAGTACAGTATTGTCTGGCCAGTCAAAGGGCCCAATAACTCTCTCTCTCTCTCTCTCTCTCTCTCTCTCTCTCTCTCTCTCTCTCTCTCTCTCTCTCTATATATATATATATATATATATATATATATATATACTGTGTATATATATATATGTATATATATATATATATATATATATACTGTGTATATATATATTATATATATATATATATATATATATATATATATATATATACTGTGTATATATATATATATATATATATATATATACATATATATATATATATATATATGTGTGTGTGTGTGTGTGTGTGTGAGTCCGTGTGCGCGCGCGCAAGCTTTAAATAAGGATAATTGGATAATAACATCTCAACTTCCTGAATTCTTATCAGTTTTCGGGTAATCATTCCAACACAAACTTTGAATTCGACGAGAACTGAATGAAGACCTTTCCTTCCGGGAAATGTTCGAACCCAAACACGCTGACAAGAACGAAGTAACCACTCAGTCTGCTATGCTATAATTGAGGATCTGAAAACCTTTTTAGCCCATCGATATACAGGATATGTCTGTCAAAGCACCATGGCAGCAAAATATTTTTTCATCAATTTAAAAATTTAGAATCAAGGTTTATAGTGATAAGCGATTTCAGAAAGTATATAGAAAGTAATATGGAAAGAGGGTATTTATGGCTCAAAGTACCCATATATCCAATAACAGTGATCAATTTATATATATATATATATATATATATATATATATATATATATACATATATATATATATATATATATATACATATATATATATATATGTATGTATATATATAGATATATATATATATATATATATATATATATATATATATATATATATATATATACATATATGTATATATATATACACATATATATGTATATATATATATATATATATATATGTAAATATATAGTTTGTGTATGCACGTGTGTTCACGTATTTGTGTATGATAACATTGAAAGTAATATCTTTTTGAAAGTATTTTATTAAATGCCCTTTTATCAACAAAATTTCATCTCTACAGTCATATCCAGGTCCCAAACTCTTGAAAAAAAATATATTTGGGTAATCTGTTACTCAAGAAGTTCTTCTAACAGTCAACTTCCTTTTCCACATGATTTAAGTTTTTAAACGCCGCAAGGTTGTTAAGTTCATATAAAATATCCCCACCATACTTATTATATTTCAATATAGAGTATAAATCATACCGCATAACTTTGGCACTAGATTCAACCATGTTTGATCTCTACGAAGTATTGGGTTAACTCTTTATACGATCGAGAAAAAATTTTCCCGGTTAAAACTTTTCCATGATTGGAGAGTCAAATTATATATTTTCACTGACCTAAATTTTCACCCGAAATAACTTATCTCCACTCCTCTTGTCGCCTGTGGCAAGGTGTTTGGTGTCTCGTTGCTCTTTGGCTATTACCTTAGCAACTAGAAACGAGGACTGAATGATGACTTTTATGGCTCAAGGTCTCTTTTCTACTGAACAATTGTTTCCCATGATTAAGGATGCCTTTCAGTTTAATGCAATTTATGGTATCTACGTATTTGAGCCGGTTATACTTATTTTGTATAAATGTATGCTGTCTATCATTACATGAAATAGGTTCCAAGAAAATTTAACTACATAGTAGTCACTGACATATAACATTTTTATCTGCTAAATCTGGGACAAACCTATTATACGAAAAATAACATTTCCACTGCATCGGCTGTTGTATACTAATAAGCATAAAACTCATCAGCAGTTCATCGCAACATTAGCTTGCTGTGCACCAGTAGTTTCTGCCTCTAACGTACTCTGGGACTTCACTGATACTGTATTAATGAAGACCTTTTTTTTTCAATATAGCTCTCAGTCCATAAATTAGTTTTTTTTTTTTATCAGGTCGTTCTCCCATCCTAACTTTTGAAACTTTACTAAGTGTATACTTTTGTAAGCTATCCTCTCTCTCTCCTCTCTCTCTCTCTCTCTCTCTCTCTCTCTCTCTCTCTCTCTCTCTCTCTCTCTCTCTCTCTCTCTCTCTCTCTCTATATATATATATATATATATATATGTATATATATATATATAAATATATATATATATATATATAGAGAGAGAGAGAGAGAGAGAGAGAGAGAGAGAGAGAGAGAGAGAGAGAGAGAGAGAGAGAGAGAGAGAGTGCATAAAAAATTATATGAAAAGTATATAATTATAAAAACCAATATATATATATATATATATATATATATATATATATATATATATATATATATATGTATGTATGTATGTATGTATGTACAGTATGTATGATGTGTGTGTGCGTAAATCACGAAACCATTTTTGTGTTAAAGTAAGATATGTAATAAAACCACGACAGAAAAGATGAAAAGGATTGGTTAGATCACTTCAATCAAGTCCTGTGTTTTCACTTTTCCTTTCATAGTTTTGTGTATATAAATAGATAGATAGATAGTTAGAGTGATGTACATGCGTGCAATTACGCTTATATTGGCAAACATGAATACACCGAAGTATTTACTTCGGAAATGCAGACTCGACTCGAAGGGTAAAACAAGCGTCCCTCTGGCCATTAGGGATGGCCGTCACAGTTAAACAATTCCTTTGTTGCCGCTTTCGGTAGGAATTCACGTGTGGTCCCTTCTGTTTTAGGGCTAATCCCCGCCCGTCGCAAAGAGGGAGTGGGCGTGAAAGGACCGGCCAGGGATCCATAACATCCTGCCGAAGGAGTACTACGTCGTTTGGGTAAAATAGCTCGTGTGGTTTCCGGTCACGGATGATGACCTTGAAATTCCTTCCTGTTTCCTATTTTTCTCCGCTTCCCTCTTGTCTCCTGTCTCTGTCTCCCTTCCTTATGCCCTTTCATGCATAATTTACTCCTCTATACAATTATTTTTATGAAGGATATTTGGATTCCGACCCTTTTTCCGTTTTTAGTATTGGAATGTAGAGGGAACTGGGAACGAACGAGAAACTTGGGGTCTTTATTAAGTAGTAGTTTCTTTTGAAGCAATACTGTTTAACAATCGTAAACTTTTAAAATGAATGGAATTATTATAGGCTATGTAAACCAGATGGAATTATGATAGTCTACCCTGATATTTCATTTTAAGATAACGTGATTGTTGAAATTCATTTTTATTCAGTGAATGTAACGATAGTAAACATATTGCGTGTTAGAGGTATTCTGCATTATTATTTTAGATAAGGTTGGAATAATAAAAATAACTTAATGGTGATAAAAGGTAAGTGTTTGTAATCGATTCCAAGAATACAATTCTTTGTCAGTTACTGTATGTTGGTTTAGCTCTTGCAGAGGGGGTCTTTATCCAAAAATTGGTGCTATTTGCTCTGCTGGGTCTTAAAGGGGTCGCTAAACCAATAAAAAAGTAACACACCCTATTTTGAAAACCCCAATATTTTCAATCTTTAAACATTAGAAAATTTTGGTTGGAAAAGCAAACCCCATCTCTCTCTCTCTCTCTCTCTCTCTCTCTCTCTCTCTCTCTCTCTCCTCTCTCTCTCTCTCTCTCTCTCTCTCTCTCTCTCTCTCATTTTGTGTTTTTGATTTATGGACGTTTTATGCTAGTAGGTTCCTCTCTATATTTTTAATCCAAACTACGTTATGTATTCTAACCATATATAAAATTTTAATCATTGCAGGGTCTTTTCAGATTTTAGCAACATTTACATATTTCACAGAATTTTAAACACCCATATTAGTACCCCGTGGTTTTCCAGTATTTTCTTTCTCTTAAGTACATTGCCTGTACGTTACACAATGCTTATTAATCAACTAGAAGCAATGAAATTATTCTTTTAAGTAGCTTCATGCTTCCTTCCAAAAGGGATACAATGATGGCCGTAATTCCTGCTTTCAGTTCAGAATCCTCCACTTTCGCTTTTATGATCTCCCCTTTGACCATAAAAACTTTTGCGTGATATTTGTCATTTGACAAAAATTTTTGTTGTATATTATTGGCTCTAATGTACAGTGCACGAAAAAGGCTTGTTTCACTATATTATAGGAATCAAGTAAATAGCGCATCTAAGAACCTCATTTGAAGGTAAAACTCGGTTATTACCTGCATGCCTTATAGGACTCGGCATAGCGTGAAGTTGATGGTCATATTTAGTTTTTTTATTAATTAGACATTTGAAGGGCCATATTCACAATTTTTTTTATCTTTGTTTTTAGTATATATTTTAATAAGATAATACATAGATTTTTTACCTTCCTATGTGAATAATATGAGAAAGAGAGATATAAACCAAAAAATCCAAAGGAAAAGCTTTCCCATATTTGAAA
>NC_090746.1:59876418-59928918 GCF_036898095.1 Palaemon carinicauda | reverse complement strand
TTTTCCTCTTCTTCAATTATCTTGATAATTTTTATCTTTGCCAATTATCTTGATATTTTTTTCTCTGTCGTAATCCTGATAATTTTTACTCTTTGCCAATTATCTCGATAATCTTACCTCGTTTCTTATTATCTTGATAATCTTTTCTCTTTGCCAGTTATCTTGATAATTTTCCTCCCTGTCAATTATATTGATAGTTTTTCTTTTTTGCCAATTGTTTCTAATTTTTCCTCATAGCCAATTACGTTAATGATTTTTCCTCTTTGCCAATTACGTTGATAATTTTTCCTCTGCCAATTACTTTGTTAATTTTTCCTCTTTGCCAATTACCTTAATACTTTTTCCTCTTCGTCAATTATCTTGATAATTTTCCCTCTGCCAATTATCTTAATAATTTTTCCTCTTAGCCAATTATTTTGAGAATTTTTCGCCTTCGTCAATTGTCTTGGTAATTTTTCCTCTTCACCATTTATCTTAAAGTTTTCTTCTTCGCCAGTTATCTTGATATTTTTTCTTCTTTGTCAATTATGTTGATGATTTTTCCTCTTCACTAATAATATTGATGATTTTTTCTCTTCAACAATAATCGTGATAAATTTTCCTCTACCAGTAACCCAGATAATATTTCCTCTTTGCCAATTCTCTTGATAATTTTCCCTTTTTGCCAATTATCTTAATAATTTTTCTTCTTTGCCATTATTTTGATAAGTTTTCCTCTCTACTAATAATCTTGATAATTTTTCCTCTTCACTAATAAACTTGATCATTTTCCTCTTGAACAATAATCCTGATAAATTTCCCTCTACCAGTAACCCTGATAATATTCCCTCTTTGCCAATTTTCTTTATAATCTTTCCTCTGCTAGTTATCTTGATATTTTTTCGTCTTTGTCAATTACCTTAATAATTTTCCCTCTTACCTCTTTGCTAATTATCTTGATAATTTTTCCTCGTCGTCAATTATCTAGATATTTTCATCTTTGAAAATAATTTGGATAATTTTTTCCTCTTCACGAATAGTCTTGATCATTTTTCCCTATGCCAATTATAGTATAATTTTTCCTCTTTACCAATGATCGTATAAAGTTTCCACTGCCAATTACCTAGGTAAATTTTCCTCTTCGCCAATTATCTTAATAATTTTTCCTTTTCACTAACAATCATGATCATTTTTCATCTTCAATAATAATCGTGGTAAATTTTCCTCTTCCCCAATTATCTTGATAATTTTTCTTCTTTGTCAATCATCTTGATAATTTTTCCTTCTTGACAATTATCTTGGCAATTTTCCTCCTTGCCAATTATCTTGATAATTTTTCATTTTTACCAATTATCTGGATCATTTCTCCTCATCACCAATTGTCTTGATAATTTTCCCACTTTACCAATTATCTTATAATTTTTCTGCTGCCAATTACCTAGATAATTTATCCTCTTCACCAATTATCTTGGGAATTTTTCCTCTTTACTAATAATCTTGATCATGATCATTTTTCTTTTCAACAATAATCCTGATAAATTTTCCTTTTCGCTATTTATCTTGATAGTTTTTCTTTTATGCCAATTATCTTGATAATGATTTCTTTGCCAATTATCTTAATAATTTTTCCTCCTTGCCTATTATCTTGGCAATTTTCCTCCTTGCCAATCATCATGATAATTTTTCCTCCTTGACAATTATCTTCGCAGTTTTCCTCCTTGCCAGTTATCTTGATAATTTTAACCTCCTTACCAATTATGTTGATGATTTTTCCTCTTCGCCTATTGCCTTGATAATCTTCCTCTTTGCAAATTATCTTCATCATTTTTCTTTTTCACCAATTATCTTCATAATTTTTCCTCCTTGCCTATTATCTTGGCAATTATCTTCCTCGCCAATTGTCTTGATAATGTTTCCTCCTTGCCAATTATCTTGGCAATTTTCCTCCTTGCCAGTTATCATGATAATTTTTCCTCCTTGCCAATTATCTTGGCAATTATCCTCCTTGCCAATTATCTTGATAATTTTTCCTCCTTACTAATTATCTTGGCAATTTTCCTCCCTGCCAGTTATCTTGATAATTTTTCCTCCTTGCCAATTATCTTGATAATTTTTCCTCCTTGCCAATTATCTTGGCAATTTTCCTCCATGCCAGTTATCTTGATAATATTTCCTCCTTGCCAATTATCTTGATAATTTTTCCTCTTAGCCTATTGCCTTGATAATTTTCCTCTGCAAATTATCTTGATCATTTTTCTTTTTTTCACCAATTGTCTTGATAATTTTTCCTCTTCGCTTATTACCTTGATAAATTTTCCTCTTCGCCAAATATCCTAATAATTTTTCCTCTTCGCCAATTGTCTTCATATTATTTCCACTTCGCTAATTATCTTGATAAATTTTCGTCTTCGCCATTTGTCTTGATAATTTTTCCTCTTTGGCAATCATCTTGACCATTTTTCCTCCTCACCAATTATCCTGATAATTTTTCCTTTTCACTGATAATCTTAATAATTCTTCCTTTTGACTAATAATCTTGATAATTTTTCCTCTTCACTAATAATCTTGATAATTTCTCTTCACTAATAAGCTGTATAATTTTTCCCTTGAACAATAATCGTAATAATTTTCCTCTGCCAATAACCCTGAGAATATTTTCTCTTCGCCAATTACCATGATAATATTTCCTCCTCACGAATTATTTCGATAATTTTCCTTTCCTCGGCCCTTTAGGTTTTTAAATATCGCAAACGTTTATAAACAAATAATTTTTTTTTCAAGGCTTATTGGTCGAATAATTATATACAGTGACTCAAAGATTAGAAATAAAAGAACATCGATCGTGATCTCAAATATCATCTTGGCGTCATTTCCGGTTCTCATTTCCTGTCGTTACAGCAGAAATAAAACGTAAAGGATTAAATTATTTCCTTCTGGAAAAAAAATTCGGTGAATGCCAACAAAGGTACAATTAAAAGAAAATGGACGTGACACCGAGCATACATGAATCCAATTTTTCCGTCCCATTTAAAAAAAAAAAATATCGGAGCTTCAGATGAGAGATTGGTTGACTTTATATGATGGATACATTTCATCTGTGTCGCTCCAAAACTTTTTAGAGAATACCCTTTGACGTTTTATATATTTTAAAAAATATTACTTGTCCTGATGACTTTCCTTTCTCTACGTACGTTTTTTTTTTTTTTTTTTTACATAGAATCCTCCTCCCAAAAATAATTATTCGAAAAACGTCAGGAACATATGAAACATGAGCGTACAATATAGCCCACAGTAAAGGGGCTTAAATGTTTAAAGGCTGCTCATGAATGGCTGAGGCAAGAGACAGTGACATTGCCTTAGCAAGCAGACAATGCCCTGGAGACTAACCGTATATACATGTGATCAGCGCCAAAGCACCCCTCTCCACCCAAGCTACGTCCAGGAAGGGCCAGGCAATAGCTGCTTAGCACTCAACAGGTAAACCTATAGGCTCCCCTCCCCCGCCACCCTTGGCTCACAATATGGAGAGGATACTGACTCTAAAGAAACTAACGTGTTTGAGCGGGACTCAAACCTTAGTTTGGCGATCACCAGGTAGGGACGTTTTCAATAGGCCATTACAGTTATAGATTCCTTTTTGTTATTATTATTATTATTATTATTATTATTATTATTATTACTTTCTAAGCTACATCCCTAGCTGCAAAAGCAGGATGCTATAAGCCTAGGGGCTCCAACAGGGAAAATAACCAAGTGAGGAAAGGAAACAAGGAAAAATACAATATTCTAAGAACAGTAACAACATTAAAATATTTCCTATATAAACTATAAAAACTTAAATAAAACAAGAGGAAGAAAAATGAGATAGAATAGTGTGCCCCAGTGTACCCTTAAGCAAGAGAACTCTAACCCAAGACAGTGGAGGAAGACCATGGTACAGAGGCTATGGCACTACCCAAGACTAGAGAACAGTGGTTTGATTTTGGAGTGTCTTTCTCCTAGAATAGCTGCTTATCACAGCTAAAGAGTCTCTCCTACCCTTACCAAGAGGAAAGCAGCCACTGAACAATTACAGTGCAACATTTAACCCCTTGGGTGAAGAAGAATTTTTTGGCAATCTCAGTGTTGTCAGATGTATGAGGTCAGAGGAGAATATGTTAAGAATCGGCCAGACTATTCGGTGTATGTGTAGGCAAACGGAAAATGAACCGTAATCAGAGAGAAGGATCCTATGCAGTACTGTCTGGCCAGTCAAAGACCCCATAACTCTCTAGGGGTAGTATCTCAATGGTTGGCTGGTGTCACTAGTGCATGTATTCCATTACATATAGCCATGAGTGTAAGTTTATGGGCTATTGAATTCATTCTAAGCATTGAAAAACATGGCCATTTCTGTTTTGGCCTTGGGCACTTACACTTAGTTCTTGCCCTGTTTTGTCCATAAGTATGCCAACTAAACCCATAAAACATTCGCTGTTGTTGTGTGACTTATCTTTTCGTCTCCCTACTTAAAAGAGATTAAAACAAATTGTGATAAATTGATTAGTTAGGAACCAAAGTTTTTAACCCATAAAACTATTCTTTTCACACAAGGAGTGTCCACCTTCCTGCACCCCTTCTGTAGCTCTGTGTTACTCCATGTTAATGAGTTGGTGGCGTACAGTATATGCAGTTACTTTTTGCCGTTTGTTTACTCCTGTTTTCAGAACAATTTTATGTAATATCAGCTTTGTAAATTATGCTTAATAAAACTGATAAATTTACTGAAAATAGGTTGCATAATGTTTTAAAATCTTATTTTTTTCCTTACTCATACAGTACTATAGTCAACTTGTCTAACAAGGCGAGTTTGTTGTTTGTTTGGTGAGCTTGAAAAATTTTATATCAGCAAGTGGTTTATTGTTTTTTTTTTTTTTTTTTCTAAATGCATTCCCCTTTATTTCAGAGAATTATTTTAGAAATAACGTGTCATCGGTCATGGCTGATGGCTTCAAAGAAGCAGCAGAAACTTTTAAGGAAGTACAATATTCTTTTGCTCTTCTGCAGCTCCTCTCGTGGAGGATCAGTTTTGTCAAGTCATTTGATATACGTGAGTAAAGGCATAGTTTTGTGCCAAACAATGCGGTATATAGGCTATACACTTGCCTATGTTAAGAGCAATGTTTATTTACTTATTTATTGGTGTGTTGAATTCCATGAATATTTTTACGTACAGTACTTCTATGTGGAATATTTCTAAAGTTATGGCCTATATAATTGTATCCTTCAATATGCTGAACATATATTTTTCTCTTTATATTCAGCTGAAATTCATGAAGACAGGCCTTGCCCCCTGCCTTTCTTCATGCTGGATGGTGAATGCATCTACTTAGAAGGCAAAGTAAAGAGACCCTTCAAATCTTCTAAGCTCGCATGCGATCTTATGGGAGGATTTCTTGCTGAACCTGCAAACATAAGCCAATTTGCCGAACACGTCGAGAAAATGACTCAAGGAAGTAAGTACCTTATTTCTTGGTGATTATTTCCCTCACTCCCTGTTTTATGATGGTACAGAAGGTCCTCTACTTACAAACATTCGCAGATACAAACACAAATCCAACTTAAACCTTAAATTTCAGATATTTTATCAAATGTTTGTACTGTATAAAATACTGTTATGAAACACTGTTTTATGATTTAATGCAATACGCTAGACGTCATTTGAAATGTTAAATGGGACTATTTGTTGACTTTTAAATCTGAGAATCATATGCATGTGAGTTAGGTTAAACCTACCCTAGTCTCAAAATTTAAAAAAAAAAAATCGACTTACAAACAGCTTCTTATAACCTATTAAGTTTAAGTTTTGGACTTTTTTGCATAATATTTTTGAGAAATGCTCACCACTTTTATTTGTTAATGAAGATGCTTATGGGAAGTTCCATCTCAATGTAAGATCATCTTGATGCCATGAGGGCTTGTTGAACGTCCGGAATTTATTCTAAGGTTAGATTTCAAGAGTCCTATTTATTAATTAGGTTTTTATAGTCAGTATCTGGACTTTTTTCCACTACCATGACGTTGTCTGGCTTGGTATACTGTATAGGAAAATATATCAGAGCTGGGATTCGAAGTGAAAGATGGGGTTAGGATCATCAACCGCTCGTAATTGTTTGGATCTAAGAGTTGTCATTATGACAATTCATGTTTATTATTCGAGGTAAGACTCTCTTTTAGAACTGGCTTGTGTATTATAGGGGTGGGATGGCCCTGGTGCTTTTTTCCCATCAATATAACCAGTGTGGATAATTTTATTTTGGAAAATCTCGGTTTCCCAAGCATGTTTGTCAATCATTTGTGCTTCACTAATTTTGTGGGAGACATCCTTTCAAGGAAGGTTAACAATTAGAAGTAGTGAGGCCACTCTCCCAATGTCATAAGTGGCGAAGAGAACTTCATGAACAGGAAATACTGATATCTTCTTGGATTTATTTTTTCCTTCCTATTAAGGAAAAGTTATATACTGAAGTTAACTACCCTGAACCCTTGGTTCTAACCAACATAAACAACAGCGCCAAACATGAACAAGACTAGTTTGGATCAAATAGAATAGGTTCCTAGTTCTTAATACTATCACCATACCTCCCTATAACATAACACCTTGAGAAAAAAAACGGGTTTTTTTTCTCACTTTTTTTTTAAAGAGAGAGCAATAGAAAGGCCCCAGGCAATTTTTAGTGGTGCCTTGGCCGAGAGCTGATAAACTCACTGCAGGTAAGGGATACCTATTTACAAAAATACAATTTCAATCCAAAAATCACAAATTAAAGATGTTGAGGCTCAGAGCTTCAAAGGTCTTATGCGTTCCACATAAGATTTTGAATTAGATTAAAGGTTCCACATAAGATTTTGAATTAGATTAAAGGTGAAGTGTTTTCTAAGGCTTTGATAAAATGCTCAGAAGAAATGCAATGTAAACAATTAGAGGCAGAAAGGTAATTAAAGTAGAGAAGTTGATCAAAATATAAAATGGAATGTTATGTTCCTTACTGACTTTTGAACTCCTAAAGCTCCTTGGAACATTGGCTGCTTGGCACAAGTATAATTTAGGGTCTGAAGTTCCATCTAGAAGTTATTTACAACTGTTGAAATTTGCATTAACACGTAAAGATATATCATTGGAGAGCTAGAAGAAATCCATAAGTATGTGTGAACAGTATTAAGGGTACTCACAGAAAAAATTTTTAGTATATGAAAATGACTAATTATTGGATGATATACAGAATAGTATATTAGAAATGAGTCTGCAAATATTAATGGTTTTCTAAGCTTTGTCAGAGACTGTGGGGATGGCTGGGATATCACTCACTTCTACTCCCCAACAGCAAACACGTGCTTTACTTGAGCTTGGGCAAACATGAAAGTCTTTAGACATTGAACCCTTCAAGACTTCATTGGTTGTTGGTGTTCCATTATGTTTATATGAATGTTTCATTGAAAATGTATTAATATTTTTTAAGCACAACTTAATGCGTTTTGGGTATCAGTGGCCCTAGTCACAAGAAATGCAAGTTTGCATGAAGCAAACACCATGTAATTTCTCAATAAAAATTGAAATATTGTATGGACAGTATTTTATTATAAGTATCATTTATTTTCTAATATAAGTCAAAAGGATCTTTTTTCAATATTAAACTTAGCCGGTGATTATATAAGCTGCAGCTCTGCTGCCCGACAGAAAAACTCTACGTTCAAAATACGCCAGCGATCGCTATGCAGGTAGGGGGTGTACATCAACAGCGCCATCTGTCGAGCAGGTACTCAGTATTCAATGTAAACACAGAACCAATTTTCTCTCTGTCGTGCCACCGGCAAGACCTACTAAATTCGCTATTGCTTACTGGATTGGTTTTCACATATTTTGGTGAAGTACACATTTCTAGTTTTGAGCTTTCGCTATGCAGGTGTTTTATCTTCATCTCAAAACTTGAACTCGTTTTGGATAGATTTAATTATGGTGACAAGGAGAGTATGGACTCTCTTTCACTTTTAAATGGCCGACCCTTCCCTTAGACGGAAGTGTGTTTAGATTTTTAGTAATTTTGCTTAACACGTTATAGATCTATATATTTTATATCTCTCCGCCTTTATTAGGCCTCTTCGATTAACTTTCCATTTTTTATAAACATATAAAAATAAATTTTTATGTTTTGTTTATATGCGACCTTTCCTGATAGTAGGCGGTCCTTACTTGGAACCGAAGTTAATCAACGTTGAGCCCGTTATATCGTATTTAGCCTTTAAAGAATTTAAAACTTTTTAAAATTTAATGTTTTATGAAAGAATTTCTTTGATAGTCTTCGTACTGTTTTCAAAGATGAACTATCGTTTAGACTACGCAGTTGTTGACGTTCAGGACGTTCAACATGCGCTCTATCGTTACGATAGAGAGAGAGTGTATCACGGTTTCACTTTGCAGTAAGAGTAAATCGATTCTGACGTTTTGTTCATTCTTTCTTAGCTTAAATGTTTTAAATTCTAAATTAAAGGAACTTTTTATTTGGAAAACCTTTCAGTTTTTTCCTTTAGTCAAATAACATGTTTTTTTTGACGATATATAATTGGGCTCTTCTCTTAGGTGCGAAATCAAGAGAGAAAGAGGAGACGGAGGGAGAGAGAGGAGAGAAAACGTTCCGTTCAAGCGGGTAACGTTTTTCTCGAGTTGCTCTCGTCCCTAGTCGCTGCACGGGGAGGAAGGATAAAACGTTTTTAGTTTTTTATTCTCGTCCCCAGGCTATGTACGGTGAGAGATTGAAAACGTAGTTATATGAACTCGTGTTTAGTCTCTTTCCCAGCCACTGATTTTTTTATCTTAAAATATGTTTTCTGTTTTTTGCTGGTATTAATGAGCTTGCATTATACGACTGATTTCGCAATTACTACCTTTTAATGAAGGGTAGAATTGCGTGTTTCAGGTAGAAATCAGTAAAAGTTTCGATTTCAGTGAAATAAGTGCAAAACAGAAAATCGATAAAGTGATATGCGCAAAGTGTTACAGTGTTGCGTCCGAGGGTTCGTCTGTTCGTGCCTGTCGTTCACCTAGTCCGGGACCTCTTGCAAGCTCCCAAGCCCAGGGGAGAAGTAATGTCGAACGACTTATGGGTTCGAGAGGCCTTGATCAACGAACAGACGTTTTCCCTCTGTGGTTTCGGGCGTATCTACCCAAGATCGCCCCACCCACTCTAAGACGATAGAGCCCATTTATTCCTCGTCTGCGGAAGAGGTTTCTCGTAAGAAACCATGGACCAAGGTCTCGCGGCTTATTAAGCGCAAGTCGGTCCTTTCCGCGCAAGTCCAACGGCCCAGTTGTAGCCACTGGGTCAGTTCGGACTCGCTGCAGTCTTCCGACGACTGCTCACCTCCTAAGAGAGGCAAAGCGGTACCGCATCAGGCAGTCACACCGTCTGTTGCCGCACCTGCTCCTGTAGACCCTAGTGGTCTTTGCTGCAGACCATGCAGTCTCAGTTAACGTCATTGATGCAGGACTTTCGTGCGGAGAAGGTTGACACTGCACCAACCTCTAGCCTACAACCAACCACGGTTGTGCATCCTGTGGACGCTGAGGCGACCTTCTCCCGCACTCCAAGAGAGTCCCGCCACCCATGCGTTCCAGTGTACCCTGCCAGCCGCATGTTGACGTTCAGAGACGCACGGAATCTTCCGTTGACGTTCGCGAGGTACAACAACAGTCTAAGTTGTTTTGTTTTGACGCGGTGCGTCAACTTCCGCATTCTAGAGTTGTTTTGACTGCTCAGTCTAGACAGTCAAAGCAGTCTCGAGTGGACACTGTACGTCCTCACACACCTGTTGTGGTTGACAGTTCAGTTGTTGACAGTTCACAGACTGTCAAGCAGTTACATGACGTTGCCTTCTGGTCTGCTACTTATGCACCAGTGAGAGACTCACTGAGGTAACCTAGCTTTTATCGGACAAGGTTCCTGTGGATGAGGAAGTTGCTGTTCTCCCTCCTACTGATATTCCCTTGAGGACTCTGTCAGATGGAGAGGAGCCTTAAGCTGCTTAGCCTCCTATGGACTTTAATTAAATCATGATGATTTTTTTAAGGATCTTCGTCCGGATCTTGTAACTGCTGCTCCTCGTTCGCCTAAACGTCAAAACTTACACTAGGCCTAGCTACTTCGAAGCCGTTGTTTTTAAGCTAGTGCTCTCTCGCTCTCCTAGAGAGCGTTACGTTGGCTAGGCGACTGGTTTTTGCACCAGGAGGAGTTTTTAGGGATACAGCCTTTGATTTCCCTTCTTTTAAACTGGCTTATAGAGCGAGAGTCTGATATGACACGAGAGAAGTTCTCGGCTTGGGAGTTCATGCCTCTGCCCAGATAGACTTCTCAATTCTGGTAGACTCGCCCTGGCGCCTAGCCAGGAGACGCTCCAAGTTGTTTACTGGTCAACTTCTCAGCTTTTGTCAAGCCTTTGAAGTTTTGCTGTACTATTATGTCACACATAACAAGGCTTTCAGGGATGGTAAACGGTTCCGCCTCAGTCGCTAACCCCGTCTGTTGCCACACCTGCTCCCGTAGACCCTAAATGGGCTTTGCTGCAAGCCATGCAGTCCAAGCTTGCGTCCTTGATAGAGGACTTAAATGCGGAGAAGAACCTTCTGGCCAACAACCTTCCAACCGGTCGGTTGTGCGCCCTGTTGACGCTGAGGTAACCTACTCGCGTCTGCCAGTTGAGGTGGTTCCTCCTTCTGGCCAACAACCTTCCAACCGGTCGGTTGTGCGCCCTGTTGACGCTGAGGTAACCTACTCGCGTCTGCCAGTTGAGGTGGTTCCTCCTGGCCAACAACCTTCCAACCGGTCGGTTGTGCGCCCTGTTGACGCTGAGGTAACCTACTCGCGTCTGCCAGTTGAGGTGGTTCCTCCACCGATGCGACCCAGTGTGGGTTGCCAGTCGCACGTTGACGTTAAGCGACGCTCGGAGGTGGTTGTTGACGTTCAGGATGTTCAACAACCAGCAGAGGTGACTTGTAGTGACGCAGTGCGTCAACCTCAGCAACCCGGTAGGGTGTTGACTGCACAACCCAGACGGTCTAGACAGTTTCGGGTTGACGCTGTACTTCCTCGCGCACCCATGGTTGTTGGCAGTTCACAGACTGTGCAGCAGTTCCATGATATTGCGTCCGGCTCCGTCACGCATCCACCAGTGCGACCGGATTCAGCGAGTCAGACGTTGCCCACTCCGTTGCCGTTTCCTCATCAGTTTCGGATGAGGAACTCTCTGATGAGGACGTTGCTGAACAAGACGATCAGCCCCCAGCCCTGCTATCCATCCAGAAGATGCTGAAGAAGGAACGCTGCTCAGTCAGGCTGTGGATGAGTCTGGTAGGGACACTGTCATCCGTGGATCAATTTGTGTCACTAGGAAGACTACACCTTCGTCCTCTTCTATACCATCTAGCTTTTCACTGGAAAAAGGACAAGACGCTAGAAGCGGTCTCGATCCCGGTTTCCGGAAAGATAAAGTCTTGTCTGACTTGGTGAAAGGACTATATCAACCTTAGAGAGGGTCTTCCCCTAACTGTTCAGACTCCCAACCACGTTCTCTTCTTGGACGCATCGGACGTAGGCTGGGGTGCGACATTAGACGGTCGGGAATGCTCGGGATTATGGAACTCGAGTCAAAGGATAATGCATTTCAACTGCAAGGAGCTTCTGGCAGTACGTCTGACCTGGAAAAGCTTCAGGTCTCTCCTTCAAGGCAAAGTGGTGGAGGTGAACTCGGACAACACCACGGCTTTGGCGTACATCTCCAAGCAAGGAGGGACCTACTCTCTGACGTTGTACGAGATCGCAAGGGACCTCCTCACCTGGTCAAAAGGTCTAGACATATCACTAGTAACGAGGTTCATCCAAGGCAACTTGAATGTCATGGCAGATTGTCTCAGTCGGAAGGGACAAATAATTCCAACAGAATGGACCCTCCACAAGGATGTATGCAAGAGACTTTGGGCCACCTGGGGCCAGCCAACCATAGATCTCTTCGCAACCTCGATGACCAAGAGGCTCCCAATATTTTGCTCACCAATCCCGAACCCAGCAGCAGTTCATATAGATGCCTTTCTACTAGATTGGTCACATCTAGATCTATATGCATTCCCTCCGTTCAAGATTGTCAACAAGGTACTGCAGAAGTTCGCCTCTCACGAAGGGACAAGGTTGACGCTAGTTGCTTCCCTCTGGCCCGCGAGAGAATGGTTCACCGAGGTACTTCGATGGCTAGTAGACGTTCCCAGAACACTTCCCCTAAGGGTGGACCTTCTACGTCAGCCACGCGTAAAGAAGGTACACCAAGGCCTCCACGCTCTTCGTCTGACTGCCTTCAGACTATCGAAAGACTCTCGAGAGCTAGAGACTTTTCGAAGGAGGCAGCCAGAGCGATTGCTAGAGCAAGGAGAACATCCACCCTTAGACTCTACCAATCGAAGTGGGAAATCTTCCGAAACTGGTGCAAGTCAGTATCCGTATCCTCGACAAGTACCCCTGTAACTCAAATAGCTGACTTCCTCTTATATCTGAGGAAAGAACGATCTCTTTCAGCTCCCACTATCAAGGGTTACAGAAGCATGTTGGCATCAGTCTTCCGTCACAGAGGCTTAGATCTTTCCAACATAAAGATCTACAGGACCTCCTTAAGTCTTTTGAGACCACGAAGGAGCGTCGTTTGGTTACACCTGGTTGGAATTTAGACGTGGTACTAAGATTCCTTATGTCAGACAGGTTCGAAACGCTACAATCAGCCTCCCTGAAAGATCTCACCTTAAAGACTCTTTTCCTGGTATGCTTAGCCACAGCTAAAAGAGTCAGTGAGATTCATGCCTTCAGCAAGAACATCGGATTCTCATCCGAAACGGCTACATGTTCTACAACTTGGTTTTCTAGCCAAAAACGAGCTGCCTTCTCGGCCTTGGCCAATATCGTTCGATATTCCAAACTTATCGTATGGTTGGAAATGAACTAGAAAGAGTCTTATGTCCTGTAAGAGCTCTTAAGTTCTATTTAAAACGAACTAAACCTTTACGAGGCCCGTCTGAAGCTTTATGGTGTTCAGTTAAGAAACCATCTTTGCCTATGTCAAAGAATGCTTTATCCTATTTTATCAGACTGTTAATACGAGAAGCTCATTCCCATCTGAATGAGGAAGACCAAGCTTGGCTGAAGGTAAGGACACACGAAGTAGAGCTGTCGCAACTTCCGTGGCCTTTAAACAAAATAGATCTCTGCAAAGTATAATCGACGCAACCTATTGGAAAAGCAAGTCAGTGTTCGCGTCTTTTTATCTTAAGAATGTCCAGTCTCTTTACGAGAACTGCTACACTCTGGGACCATTCGTAGCAACGAGTGCAGTAGTGGGTGAGGGCTCAACCACTACAATTCCCTAATTCCATAACCTTTTTAATCTTTCTCTTGAAATGTTTTATTATTGTTTTTGGGTTGTCCGGAAGGCTAAGAAGCCTTTCGCATCCTACTTGATTTGGCGGGTGGTCAAAGTCATTTCTTGAGAAGCGCCTAGATTAGAGGTTTTGATGAGGTCCTGTTGTATGGGTTGCAACCCTTGATACTTCAGATCCTAGGGGTCGCTCAGCATCCTAAGAGGATCGCGAGGCTCCGTAAGGAAGACGTACTTAAAAAGGCAGAGTAATTGTTCAAGTCGACTTCCTTACCAGGTACTTATTTATTTTATGTTTGTTATTTTGAATAACTGCTAAAATGAAATACAAAATACTTAGCTCATAATAATGTAAACAAGTAATGCTGGTCTCTACCCACCCCCCTGGGTGTGAATCAGCTTATATAATCACCGGCTAAGTTTAATATTGAAAAATGTTATTTTTATTAATAAAATAAATTTTTGAATATACTTACCCGGTGATTATATATTAATGGACCCTCCCTTCCTCCCCAATAGAGACGCAGTGGACCGAGAAGAAAATTGAGTTCTGTGTTTACATTGAGTACTGAGTACCTGCTCGACAGATGGCGCTGTTGATGTACACCCCCTACCTGCATAGCGATCGCTGGCGTATTTTGAACGTAGAGTTTTTCTGTCGGGCAGCAGAGCTGCAGCTTATATAATCACCGGGTAAGTATATTCAAAAATTTATTTTATTAATAAAAATAACATTTTGCAGTAGTGTATCATTATACATTTTCATGAAGTGTAAGTAAAAAGAAACACCTTGAAGTAGTAACTTAGGGCAGTAACTATCTTTCCAAAAGAGGTGATGCACGCTCATCAACAAATATGTTTCCCTTCTAATTGTTAGCTGATTTTGGTTCCAACCTTGTTGTGTTCCTCCTAAATCCCTGATTTTTTTCAGAAATTACAGCAATTTTGATAGATATATCATAATTGGATTCATTAACTGTGTACAGTACAGAATATATGAGTGTACCATATATGTACACCTGTGTGATTTTTTCTTGCTACTGGAGAACCTAGAGATACAGTATTGGTTATTGTAAGTGGAACAGAATCTTAACTCATTTTGGTTTGTATGAAAAGAAAGCGGAGAGACATTCTATTTATCTATTTTTCATGTTCTTAGAATTTTTCTTGTTCTTTTAACAGATACATGAAGTATTCTCAGCTAGAAGATGTTGAGGGTCATTATAGATTGTAGCCAAATATGTAATTTTTATGATTTATTATTTCTATATTCACCTGTGGTTCGTGTGTCATCCCTCTTGAAGTAACTTAGGTTAAAGACATCTATTCCTCTAACAGCCTTGTGACATCTCTATTCAGTGTGGAAGTAGGTCAGCATGAGATAAATGCCAGGTAGAAATAGAAATAATAAATGATTGAGAAAGTCTTTTAAGATTTTCGGTGATCAATCTATTCTGAAGAAGTGTTTTAATTCTTTCATTTTACCTTGTTTCGAGTATTGTTCTCCTCTCTGGTCTTCAGCTGCTGATTCTCATCTTAATTTGTTGGACAGAAACTTACGGTCTATTAAATTTCTTATTCCTGATCTAGATATTAATCTCTGGCACCGTCGTTCAATTAGTTCATTACGCATGTTGCATAAGATTTTTCCTAATTCTGACCATCCTTTACGTTCAGATCTTCAGGACAGTTCCATCCTGTTCGTAATAATAAGCATGCAGTTAATTCTAATAGTCATGCCTTTTCCATCATGACATTCAATACTACACAGTATTCTAGATATTTTATTCCAGCTGTGACCAAGTTATGGAATGTTCTTCCTAATCCTGTAGTTGAATCTGTAGAACTTTAAAAGTTCAAACATGCAACAAATATTTATGTTGACCAGGCTGACATATGTCTTTTTATAGTTTATATATGAAATATCTGTTTTAATGTTGTTAATATTTTTAAAATATTTTATTTTAATTATTCATTACTTGTTATATCGTTAATTTATTTCCTTATTTCCTTTCCTCACTGGGCTATTTTTCCCCGTTGGAGTGCTTGGGCTTATAGCATCTTGATTTTCCAACTAGGGTTATAGGTTAGCTAGTAATAATAATAATAATAATAATAATAATAATAATAATGATGATTCCATATTTTTATTAATCACATTGGGGTTCATCTGGCTGACTTCCACAGAATAATAGAGGTGAGATAGGAAAGGAAAAAAAGCAAGTCATTTCAATGACATACCTTAAATACTTACACCATTCTTGTAAGCATACACTAGGCTGTGTTAGGCCACTGTCATTTGAATCATGGTGAAATTGTTTTTTAAAGCCAAAACATTGATTAAAGACTTGTTATGTCCCCTTTGACACAAAAAGATTGCTTATGAGAGCTTCAACGTGTGGACAGATATTAGGATCCGACCAACCAACCAGTCTTCTATTTTGTAATCAACTGGTTGTAAGAAGCCGATGGCATTCCGGAAAGGCAAAGGTTTCTGCAATAGGATTTAAAGTAGTGCCAGGTTGCTGCTTCATAATATGTTGAGCATTGTTTTTATATTGATTAAAATGAGACAAATATATAAGAAGAAAATTTATATATAAACCTGATCAAATCATAAAAGAATGAGAGCTCTTGCCCTGACTCAAACATTAGGCTAACTCATGTTTTGCATAGTGGTTTTAGTATACCATGGATTTTCCCATGAATTGAAATAAACATTTGTTTAATGTTTAAAAGTCCCATACACAAACTCGTTCAGCCATGAGCTGAACATATTCCTTCATAAGAAGGACTGTTAAGTTAACACACTTAAAACAGTAATTGTCTAAATCACAATGTTTCCCTTGACATGTGACACAAAGGGAATGAGGATCTTTAACATTTAGCAACAAACCCCTTTAGCATGTAACACAGGAATGAGGAATGTATATCAAAGCCAGAAGAAGACATCTCCAATTAACCTAAAACTAAATAACACCTCTAAATATTAATAAATGAAATCTGGCGTTGGGAAGGAATGACACGGCCAACTGGAAAACTAACGACAAGAAGACTGGAGTAGCTGTTTTTAGTTGGCTCACCCACTTATAGGTGTACACTGCCACTTAACCACAATATTTTACTCAATTAGAAGGGCTAGGCTATTTTAGTGAAAAAAAAATGAAATATGTGATAGGCATTGACATTGACATTTTAGCTAGCTTCAAGGAGGAAACTAGACAAACCCCTGGTGAGATTCATAAAAATAATTATTATGTTTTCTTATGCTGTACAGTATCTATTTTTTAATATCTATTGAGTTTTTACAAACATATTGTCATTTTCATTGATTTATTGAATTACTCTAATGGATATTCATGAAATTGTCTTTTTACTACAAAAGAAGCTGTAAAGATTTTGAATACCCAGACATATGCTTAAAATACTTGGCATATTGTTGTATTAACCATCATTTTCAGGTTACATAACATCTCATTACACTGTTTCTAAACTATTTAGTATCATGCAATGTTTACAACTCCCTTTTTTCATGACCAAAGGAAATGGTGAAGTGTTCATTGGCCTTCAATCTCGTAGCAAGGATGATCCTTGGCAATGGACAACTAATGGTGAACAAATCAATGAAGATTTAGAAGTGGATACAAGTAACGTAGATGATGATGAACCCATCTGCCTAACCATCAAAGATTCTAAATATATTGGACTCCCCTGTTTGCATAGGAGGATGTATGCTTGCGAGATTGCCCTTCCAACCGAAGCTGGAGCTTAGGAAAAGTCCAGAGACCGCTCTTTGAAGATTTATTTTTCATTTGCAGAATGATGCAAGTACAGGTTTGTGAGGTTAATTCCATTGCATTGAAACTGTACCTTTTAGAGTGAAAATTAAACATTATTCTATCGTACTGATATATATATATATATATATATATATATATATATATATATATATATATATATAGATATAGATATAGATATAGATATAGATATAGATATAGATATATATATATATATATATATATATATATATATATATATATATATATATATATATATATATATATGATATATTTTTTCATAGTTGTTACAGGTACTGAGCCTTTACTCAGTTCTACATAAGCCAATGTGTAAAATAGTTTAATATTGCTGGAATTTGCCTTGCAACACTTTGGTTACATTCAGTAAATGAGAAACTTAGATAATATAAAAATATTGATACCATAGTTCACATTCTGTCACTGTACTTATTGGTTCATTGTTTTAAAATTCCTGAAATATATTTGTGACATTTTGTGTAGCAAATTATGATGAATTAAAACTGATATACTGAAGGATATTTCATATTGACAAAAGTGTTGAAATTATCAGATACAATAGTTTATGGAGATTATGAGGTAACATTACTTGAATCTCTTAGGGCTCAGCCAAAGAATAAGTTCTTAAAGAATTGGAAATGGAACCAAGTAAAGTTGAAAAAGTTAAATACCTATATGAGAAAAGACCAAAGTTATTAGATGAAAAGTAGAAGGTAGAAAGTATTACATTTATGGCTGAAAGGATGTTGTAAAGATCCAACAGGATCCTCCCTAAGTCTACAGGATTCTACGATAGGCAAACTTTGTGGTGCTCTTTAATAATTAGGATAATAAATAAAACTTTACATGGTAATACTGTTCTTACATTACTACAATAGTACATGAAATGTTTACTGTACAATATACCTGTAGACCATTTCTGTAAAATTCATGGAGGAAATTTGCTTATATGGTCTTTGTCTACTAAAGACCACATAAATAAAAAAAGACATCTTTGCAAATTTCCACTTTCTTCTGGTTACAAGAAACTGCACCCTAAGTAAGCACATACAGTAGTGTGCATGTACAATATATTTACTTAAAACCTTTGTGCTTACATCCAGTAGGCTTCAAGTAGTGTACTGCATAAGATTTAAAATTGAGTTAAGATCTAGTATTAGATTAGTACTGTATATTATCAAATATAACATGAAAACAGTTAAATAATTACTGCGTAGATCAATAGAGGCCCTTTGGAATTGTAACAAATGTACCTACAGTACTCCACCTGACCCACTTATCAATCAGATTCAACTAAACAGTATTATAAATTATTACTGCTACTTTTTCATAACTTGAATAGTTTGATGATTGTCTTTTTATGAGTTTAATAAGAAAAATTCACAAAGCATATTTTTCAATATTTAACTTAGCCGGTGATTATATAAGCTGCAACTCTGTTGCTCGACAGAAAACTCTACGTTAAAAATCCGCCAGCGATCGCTATGCAGGTAGGGGGTGTACTTCAACAGCGCCATCTGTCGTGCAGGTACTCAGTACTCAATGTAAACAAAGAACTCAATTTTCTCTCTGTCGGGCTACCGGCAAGACCTACTAATTCGCTGTTGCTAACTGGATTTGTTTTCACAACTATTTGGTGAAGTACACTATTCTAGTTTTGAGCTTTCGCTATGCAGGTGTTTTATCTTCATCTCAAAACTTGAACTCGTTTTGGATAGATTTAATTATGGTGACAAAGAGAGTATGGACTTTCTTTCACTTTTAAATGGCCGACCCTTCCCTTAGGCGGAAGTGTGTTTAGGCTTTTAGTAATTTTCTTATCACGTTATAGATCTATATATTTTATATCTCTCCGCCTTTATTAGGCCTCTTCGATTAACTTTCCATTTATTATAAACATATAAAAATAAATTTTAATGTTTTGTTTATATGCGACCTTTCCTGATAGTAGGCGGTCCTAACTTGGAACCGAAGTTAATCAACGTTGAGCCCGTTATATCGTATTTAGCTTTTAAAGAATTTAAAACTTTTTAAATGTAATGTTTTATGAAAGAATTTCTTTGATAGTCTTCGTACTGTTTTCAAAGATGAACTAACGTTTAGTTTTTTAGGCTACGCAGTTGTTGACGTTCAGGACGTTCAACATGCGCTCTATCGTTACGATAGAGAGAGAGTGTATCACGGTTTCACTTTGCAGTAAGAGTAAATCGATTCTGACATTTTGTTCATTCTTTCTTAGCTTAAGTGTTTTAAATTCTAATTTAAAGGAACTTTTTATTTGAAAAACCTTTCAGTTTTTTCCTTTAGTCAAATAACATGTTTTTTTGACGATATAATATAATTGGGCTCTTCTCTTAGGTGCGAAATCAAGAGAGAAAGAGAGAGAGAGATAGAGACGGAGGGAGAGAGAGGAGAGAAAACGTTCCGTTCAAGCGGGTAACGTTGTTCTCGTGTTACTCTCGTCCCTAGTCTCTGTACGGGGAGGAAGGATAAAACGTTTTTAGGTTTTTATTCTCGTCCCCAGGCTATGTGCGGTGAGAGATTGAAAACGTAGTTTATATGAACTAGTGTTTAGTCTCTTTCCCAGCCACTGAATTTTTTATCTTAAAATATGTTTTCTGTTTTTTGCTGGTATTAATGAGTTGCATTATACGACTGATTTCGCAATTACTACCTTTTAATGAAGGGTAGAATTGCGTGTTTCAGGTAGAAATCAGTAAAAGTTTCGATTTCAGTGAAATAAGTGCAAAACAGAAAATCGAAGTGATAAAGTGATATGCGCAAAGTGTTACAGTGTTGCGTCCGAGGGTTCGTCTGTTCGTGCCTGTCGTTCACCTAGTCCGGGACCTCTTGCAAGCTCCCAAGCCCAGGGGAGAAGTAATGTCGAACGACTTATGGGTTCGAGAGGCCTTGATCAACGAACAGACGTTTCCCTCTATGGTATCGGGTGTATCTTACCAAGATCTCCCCTACCATAAGACGAGAGAGACGTTTTTTCTCCTCGTCATCCGAAGGCTTTTCGCATAAGAAACCTGTCACAAGGTTTCGAAGCCCTTAAGCGAAAGTCAGTCCTTTCAGGACAGGTCCAGCGTCCTGGTTACAGCCATTAGGACAGCTCTGACCCTATGCAGTCATCGGATAACTGCTCGCCGCCTAACAAAAGCGTAACACAGACTCCGAAAGTCTTTTTTTGTAGGCAAAGTGTTGCGGTCACAGACGTTACCCTCGTCTATTACCACAACCATTTCCGTTGATCCTTAAGGGGTTGTATGGCAAAACATGCAGTATATGCTTGCCTCCCTTATGGAAGACTATTCTGCCGATTAGTCCGTTGAGTCTAGCCGTTTATCTCATCGATATCCTGGCTTTCAGCCAACCTAACGTTCCTTTGTGCTTACTGTTGACGTTGGCGTAGCTTAGTCACGTCAGTCAGGTTGTTTAGAACCACACTCGATGCGGTCTCGTGTGGTTTTTCAGCCGCATTTGGACGTTAGGCCACTGGCTGATGCTCCTGTTGACGTTCTAGACGTTCACTAACAATCGGAGTTGACTTGTTTTGACGCTGTGCGTCAACCTCCGCATTCTAGAGTTGTTTTGACTGCTCAGTCTAGGCAGTCAAAGCAGTCTCGAGTGGACGCTGAACGTCCTCACGCACCTGTTGTGGTTGACAGTTCAGTTGTTGACAGTTCACAGACTGTCAAGCAGTTACATGACGTTGCGTTCTGGTCCGCTACTAATGCACCAGTGAGAGACTCAGCTTTTATCGGACAAGGTTCCTGTAGATGAGGAAGTTGCTGTTCTCCCTCCTACTGATATTCCCTTGAGGACTCTGTCAGATGGAGAGGAGCCTTAAGCTGCTCAGCCTCCTATGGACTTTAATTAAATCATGATGATTTTTTTAAGGATCTTCGTCCGGATCTTGTAACTGCTGCTCCTCGTTCACCTAAACGTCAGAACTTACACTAGGCCTAGCTACTTCGAAGCCGTTGTTTTTAAGCTAGTGCTCTCTCGCTCTCCTAGAGAGCGTTACGTTGGCTAGGCGACTGGTTTTTCACCAGGAGGAGTTTGGGGGATACAGCCTTTGCTTTCCCTTCTTTTAAACTGGTTTACAGAGCGAGAGTCTGATATGACACGAGAGAAGTTCTCGGCTTGGGAGTTCATGCCTCTGCCCAGATAGACTTCTCAATTCTGGTAGACTCTCCCTGGCGCCTAGCCAGGAGACGCTCCAAGTTGTTTACAGGTCAACTTCTCAGCTGTTGTCGAGCCTTTGAAGTTTTGCTGTACTATTATGTCACGCATAACAAGGCTTTCAGGGATGGTAAACGGTTCCGCCTCAGTCGCTAACCCCGTCTGTTGCCACACCTGCTCCCGTAGACCCTAAATGGGCTTTGCTGCAAGACATGCAGTCCAAGCTTGCGTCCTTGATAGAGGACTTAAATGCGGAGAAGAACCTTCTGGCCAACAACCTTCCAACCGGTCGGTTGTGCGCCCTGTTGACGCTGAGGTAACATACTCGCGTCTGCCAGTTGAGGTGGTTCCTCCACCGATGCGACCCAGTGTGGGTTGCCAGCCGCACGTTGACGTTAAGCGACGCTCGGAGGTGGTCGTTGACGTTCAGGACGTTCAACAACCAGCAGAGGTGACTTGTTGTGATGCAGTGCGTCAACCTCAACAACCCGGTAGGGTGTTGACTGCACAACCCAGACGGTCTAGACAGTTTCGGGTTGACGCTGTGCTTCCTCGCGCACCCATGGTTGTTGACAGTTCACAGACTGTGCAGCAGTTCCATGATATTGCGTCCGGCTCCGTCACGCATCCACCAGTGCGACCGGATTCAGCGAGTCAGACGTTGCCCACTCCGTAGCCGTTTCCTCATCAGTTTTGGATGAGGAACCCTCTGATGAGGACCTTGCTGAACAAGACGATCAGCCCCCAGCCCTGCTATCCATCCAGAAGATGCTGAAGAATGAACGCTGCTCAGTCAGGCTGTGGATGAGTCTGGTAGGGACGCTGTCATCCGTGGATCAATTTGTGTCACTAGGAAGACTACACCTCCGTCCTCTTCTATACCATCTAGCTTTTCACTGGAAAAAGGACAAGACGCTAGAAGCGGTCTCGATCCCGGTTTCCGAAAAGATAAAGTCTTGTCTGACTTGGTGAAAGGACTATATCAACCTAAGAGAGGGTCTTCCCCTGACTGTTCAGACTCCCAACCACGTTCTCTTCTCGGACGCATCGGACGTAGGCTGGGGTGCGACATTAGACGGTCGGGAATGCTCGGGAATATGTAACTCGAGTCAAAGGACAATGCATTTCAACTGCAAGGAGCTACTGGCAGTACGTCTGGCCTGGAAAAGCTTCAGGTCTCTCCTTCAAGGCAAAGTGGTGGAGGTGAACTCGGACAACACCACGGCTTTGGCGTACATCTCCAAGCAAGGAGGGACCTACTCTCTGACGTTGTACGAGATCGCAAGGGACCTCCTCACCTGGTCAAAAGGTCTAGACATATCACTAGTAACGAGGTTCATCCAAGGCAACTTGAATGTCATGGCAGATTGTCTCAGTCGGAAGGGACAAATAATTCCAACATAATGGACCCTCCACAAGGATGTATGCAAGAGACTTTGGGCCACCTGGGGCCAGCCAACCATAGATCTCTTCGCAACCTCGATGACCAAGAGGCTCCCAATATTTTGCTCACCAATCCCGGACCCAGCAGCAGTTCATATAGATGCCTTTCTCCTAGATTGGTCACATCTAGATCTATATGCATTCCCTCCGTTCAAGATTGTCAACAAGGTACTGCAGAAGTTTACCTCTCACGAAGGGACAAGGTTGACGCTAGTTGCTTCCCTCTGGCCCGCGAGAGAATGGTTCACCGAGGTACTTCGATGGCTAGTAGACGTTCCCAGAACACTTCCCCTAAGGGTGGACCTTCTACGTCAGCCACACGTAAAGAAGGTACACCAAGGCCTCCACGCTCTTCGTCTGACTGCCTTCAGACTATCGAAAGACTCTCGAGAGCTAGAGGCTTTTCGAAGGAGGCAGCCAGAGCGATTGCTAGAGCAAGGAGAACATCCACCCTTAGAGTCTACCAATCGAAGTGGGAAATCTTCCGAAACTGGTGCAAGTCAGTATCCGTATCCTCGACCAGTACCTCTGTAACTCAAATAGCTGACTTCCTCTTATATCTGAGGAAAGAACGATCTCTTTCAGCTCCCACTATCAAGGGTTACAGAAGCATGTTGGCATCAGTCTTCCGTCACAGAGGATTAGATCTTTCCAACAATAAAGATCTACAGGACCTCCTTAAGTCTTTTGAGACCACGAAGGAGCGTCGTTTGGTTACACCTGGTTGGAATTTAAACGTGGTACTAAGATTCCTTATGTCAGACAGGTTCGAAACGCTACAATCAGCCTCCCTGAAAGATCTCACCTTAAAGACTCTTTTCCTGGTATGCTTAGCCACAGCTAAAAGAGTCAGTGAGATTCATGCCTTCAGCAAGAACATCGGATTCTCATCCGAAACGGCTACATGTTCTACAACTTGGTTTTCTAGCCAAAAACGAGCTGCCTTCTCGGCCTTGGCCAATATCGTTCGATATTCCAAACTTATCGTATGGTTGGAAATGAACTAGAAAGAGTCTTATGCCCTGTAAGAGCTCTTAAGTTCTATTTAAAACGAACTAAACCTTTACGAGGCCCGTCTGAAGCTTTATGGTGTTCAGTTAAGAAACCATCTTTGCCTATGTCAAAGAATGCTTTATCCTATTTTATCAGACTGTTAATACGAGAAGCTCATTCCCATCTGAATGAGGAAGACCAAGCTTGGCTGAAGGTAAGGACACACTAAGTTAGAGCTGTCGCAACTTCCGTGGCCTTTAAACAAAATAGATCTCTGCAAAGTATAATCGACGCAACCTATTGGAAAAGCAAGTCAGTGTTCGCGTCTTTTTATCTTAAGAATGTCCAGTCTCTTTACGAGAACTGCTACACTTTGGGACCATTCGTAGCAACGAGTGCAGTAGTGGGTGAGGGCTCAACCACTACAATTCCCTAATTCCATAACCTTTTTAATCTTTCTCTTGAAATGTTTTATTATTGTTTTTGGGTTGTCCGGAAGGCTAAGAAGCCTTTCGCATCCTACTTGATTTGGCGGGTGGTCAAAGTCATTTCTTGAGAAGCGCCTAGATTAGAGGTTTTGATGAGGTCCTGTTGTATGGGTTGCAACCCTTGATACTTCAGCTCCTAGGGGTCGCTCAGCATCCAAAGAGGATCGCGAGGCTCCGTAAGGAAGACGTACTTAAAAAGGCAGAGTAATTGTTCAAGTCGACTTCCTTACCAGGTACTTATTTATTTTAAGTTTGTTATTTTGATAACTGCTAAAATAAAATAAAAAATTCTTAGCTCATAATAATGTAAACATTTATTGCTGGTCTCTACCCACCCCCCTGGGTGTGAATCAGCTTATATAATCACCGGCTAAGTTAAATATTGAAAAATGTTATTTTTATAATAAAATAAATTTTTGAATATACTTACCCGGTGATTATATATTAAAGGACCCTCCCTTCCTCCCCAATAGAGATGCAGTGGACCGAGGAGAAAATTGAGTTCTTTGTTTACATTGAGTACTGAGTACCTGCACGACAGATGGCGCTGTTGAAGTACACCCCCTACCTGCATAGCGATCGCTGGCGGATTTTTAACGTAGAGTTTTCTGTCGAGCAACAGAGTTGCAGCTTATATAATCACCGGGTAAGTATATTCAAAAATTTATTTTATTATAAAAATAACATTTTCCTCAGGAATGTGTACTAGAGGCAACAGTAATTCATAATTTTGGCTATTTAAAGTTCATAGATGGTTCTTCCAAAATCATGAGTGTATACTGTGGAAAACTTTACGTATAGTACTTATTATTGATACTTCAAATGGTCATCCTTCCACTTTGAGTGACTGGGAAGTTATTGTATTGGTAAGTAATATATAAATTAAATTATTTATCATGAATGTTGTTAATTCTATAAATTTGTTATATACTTTACTTCCAAATAAGTACCCATTATTTTACCAGAAAATACAATACTATTACTATTAAAAACTGGACAAGATAACCAAAGTAGCAGAGCTTTTTCAACAAAATCACCGACTCATTTAATTCGTCGGCAGATCAGATACAAAAGATGCAGGAAACTGCCAATATCTTTACCAATTTTATGGAAAAGTGAAGCAGTACAAGTTTCAGTATTTTAGAATGTTCCTATGCCCAAAAGTAATTATGTTATTGATTGTACCTAATATTCACCAGTTGGGAAAAACATTTAGTTTAGAATAAACTTCCAATTAAGTTATGGCCAACAAAACTTTATTTTGCGAGTAAGGGTGGATTGCAGATTACTTCATATGATTGCACATCTAAGACCCCGATGTAATGAACTTTTTTCTTAACCCTTTGTGGAATGCTGAGATATTCATTATTTGTGTGAATGTGAGCATTTGATAGATTATTAAAGATAATTTTAAACATAAAACTTACCCGCTGGGTATATAAGAATGGCTGTAGTCCCTTGGATGCTCCGAAGAAATTCAAAATCTCGTGGCAATCGCAGATATGCCAGGTGTACACTCGTGGTTAACCTGGATTTTAGAAGTATTTTGGTGATGTATACCTAATTTTCGGGTTCTGGCATTCGCTTATTTGTTTATTTGATCTGTGATCACGTGTTTATAACTTAAAAGGTAGGATTAGAATGTTTTTCAACCTATTTTAAAACTCACGAAAGCATAAGGGCGGGATGTAAACATCTCGTCCATTGATGACGTCACAGCCTTATGACCTAGGCTAAAAGTCTGACTTGCTTTTTTGAAGTATTAAGTTTTAAATTAAATTAAAGGATTTTGTTATTTTAAGAAAATTTTATCCTTTTAATAGGTTTTCTTTAGATAATCTTTGATCTGTTTTCAAAGATTAACTAGCGTTTAGTTTATTTTTGTTACGCAGTTGTCAGTATCGTTACGATATTACGATATCTCTTTGTAGCGATTTTTTGAATAGTACATTCTTCTTACAACTCAATTTTTCAAGTTGTACTATATAAAAGGAACATTTTATTTTGCAATTAATTGGTCCTTTGGTATTTTTCTTTAGTCAGAGATTAAAGGAAGTTACAGTTCAGTTAATGTTTATACGAGGCAGTATTCTTTACAATCGATGTAGCGCACGATTCTGTGTATCGTTGTTTACTTGGTGATTTTTGGAATACTAAAATTGTTCGTATATTAGTTGTAGATGTTCCAATAGGTACGGGTGATAATTCGCCTTTTATTGGAACCCCTTAATTTAAGAGTTTATTTTAATTTATAGATATTCTTTTCTTATATCTATTAAGGTAATATTTTATATTTAATATTTTGTTGCATTTATATAGGATTCAGTGACTTTTGCATTCCCATTCAAACCATTGACAGAATTGTAAGTCTCTCTCTACGGGGTTCATTTCGTTTGAGAGAGCGTATACTTTGGTTTTCAATAATTGTGAAAATATCTTTTTACCAAAGAATAAAATGCAAATTTTTTAGTGCTAAATTAGGCAGTGAATTTTATTCAGTGGAGGGTGCTTCTATTCGGACCTGTCGTTATCCTAGCCTTAGACCTCTGTCAAGCTCCCGGAGCCAGGGGAGAAGTTAAGTTGAACGGCGAAAGGAATCGAAAGGGTAGCCGGGCGTTACAGTCTTTTAAGACCCGAACAGAAGTCCTCTCGAGCGTTTTCTGTCGATCCCCAGAACGCTCACCCTCGCTATAGATAAGACGAGGTAATAGTGTTTTCTAACATTAAACGTGCACTTCAGGCGCTAAGCTGAAAACGAAATTAGACTCATTCTGCGTGTGTTACGTTCCATGTGGCGCGGACGTAGTGCCGCCGCGTCCACCAGATGGGTGTCGTCTCCCGTCAGTGGGAAGCGCTATGGGATCGACGAAGATAATGCTGCATACGTTTCGCCTAAGGTTGATCCTTGATCTTTGCTGTTAGACATGAAACGGCAACTATCTTCGTTCATGCAGTCTTATCACCTTGCCGTTGGCAGTGCGGTTGGGTGTCACAATTCCGGTTTTGACGCGGTCGCACAGGCTACATGCCTTTTCTGGTGATGACTCGTTGTCGCACAGACGGCCTACCAGCCGCAATGTTCAACGGTGGGAGAAATTGGATGCATCACTTCGATTACCTGCTTAACCCCAACCGACCGCTCATAGCGCCTAGTATCAGTCTATTCAAGCGCGCCGATGTTCGCCAGGCAGCAGAGCATGCTACCAAGCAACATGACAGACAGCAGAGCCGGCGAAGCGTCAGCGGAACGGTGCGTCAACGGAAGCGGAACGTCAACGGAGCGGAGCGTCAGTGTGGACGCTTCGCTACCTATGACAATAGACTTTGATGTCTACATGACCATGACCGTCTAGCGTTGGGACATTGTTGCTCCAGGCGCTATATTAAGAAATAAATCTTAACTAGAAAGATATTATATTCTCGGACCAAGGCCTGCTGGGCTAATTCTTGGTTGGGAGACCTAGAATTAAAACCTCTAAGCATTGAGGTCTGAATTCAGAATCCTAAGGAGTGGACTCCTAGGAATCAAGACTTCTCTTCCTAGGATAGAGTACAGTATTGTAGGAGGAAGAGAGTAACTTTCAGAAACTCATGAGAGTTTTTCTGAAGAGTTTCCCTTTTATTTTATACCGGCTGCTCCTCGTTCCGACTTCAGAGTTTTCGCTAGTTGCGTTGAAGGTATCTCTATTTATTTTATTTTTATTACTAGCCAGGCTACAACGCTAGTTGAGAAAGCAAGATGCTTTAACCCAAAGGGCTCCTATAGGGAAAGATGGCACAATAAGGAAATAAGAAAATAAATAAATTAACATTAAATCATTCTCAGAAAAGTAACGAACCTTACTGTAGAGGTTGATGCAGCGCCTGCAGCTGCAACAGCAGGAAGTGCATTAAGGCCTTTATGAGAATAGAGCGTAAGAGTATATCTCCCACCACGGGCAGATCTTTTATGATTTAATGTATTATGGTTTAAAACGCTCTTGTTTAGTGACTCGTAAACATAACACAGTGCACTGGAGGAGGTGTTTGATCGTGTTCGTCTTACTCCTAGCCCGACACCTCTTCCTTACTTCCCAACCCCTGGAAGAAGGAAGGTTGGTAGGCTGAGGTACATCGCGGACCTTGTGCGCTAAACGTATGTTCCGCCGAGCGATCCTGTCGATGCAGTCCAAGACGTTCCGTTCCCTCTCCGCTTTGGAATGATGAAGTAAAGCTCTTTTCTTCGCCTACGATTGTCGAACTATGACGTCACAACCATGTGACATAGTCTCTTGAGAAGAGCGAAGTTTGAATGTCTTGAAGCGATCAGTTCGTCATCGCTATGGTATCACGGATCTTGTAACTTTTTTCTGCGCAATGGGACGTAGTTCCCTGACGAGGATGACGTTCTATGTTTTCCCTGTCTACTAAACTAGGTAGTTACTCGTCATGTACGCACGCAAACAGGACTTACCCTCGCAGCAGGCGTGTCGCGATGCTTAAACTGGAAGCAATCGAGCGTGTTTTCTTCCACGAGAGAAGCGGAAGTCAGACAAGTCGCATACAATCCTAGCTCTTCCTCTGGAATCTTACACACTTTCAGGGAAGAAAGAGTTTTTCCTAGTCGAAGGACGCAAAACCTAGACTTGGTAGTCACCAACCAATACGTCCAAGACCTTTCAGGAGTCGTATGTTTTCTAATAACTTATCCTGCAGTAACTGATGTTCGCCGGAAGTTTTATTTTCGAAAGAAGGCAAAGTGTCGGCATCAAAATCGTGTAAGACATATAGTTTTTCGAGGGAAAATGTGCTCAGTTTGCTTTTGTTCACGCTTCCTCTCCTCCCCCAGTTTGGGGGAATGTCTAGTACTTTCCTCTGGGGTCTAGCGACTACTGCTGACGGTATCTCGCAGCATTGGATATGTTCAGGTCGCGCACAAGGCGCGCTGGAAATGTCAGAAGGACTTTCCCAGGTCGCTCATGGGACTACGGTTGATGATCTCTCACACCCATTGCTCACGCTTGAGTTGGCACACACGCTGCCCCGCGAGTGTAGGTTTGGTCTGAGCTAAAAGAGGTCAATTTCATCTCTTTTTAGCGTTTACGATTCTCGGAGGGAAAAAATTTCTCCTAAAAGAGTCTAGGGACTACCATAGACCAAAGAAACGGTCTTCCGTTGGTATCAGACAGCGTAGTTCTCCGATGCTCAACAACGCTTCCTCGCAGAGATATGCTCGTGTTACGGGAAGCGTTAGAGCAGACGCTTGTAGCAGACGCCAGTTCTGGTCGATCCCTCACGCAATCACAGACGCAGACGCCAGTCTGGTCGTATGCTGGACACTGACAATCAAAGTTGATCCTTTCAACAAGTTGTCTCATCTAAGCGGTCTGCGCGACGCGCGACTACCACTCATGCAGACGCATGCTACACGCGGACAGCTCTTGGCAAACTGGTCAATCTGAAATCCTAAGCAACCTAGACGCATGTGTCAGCCTGGACATATGCTGGATAAGGTCAGTCTGTTTTTTCCCGCGTCATGATTGACCAACAGTTGCTTCTTTGCGCCACTGACCGTACGCGATGCTGTCCCCTCCTCGCAGCACGCTGTAGATTGGCAACAGGCGGGACGCACACAGAGCGCTGTATCCACACGGCAAAGTGAACACATACAGCACGCTGACACCTTACGGCAATGCAAGCACATGTGGCATTATGGTCGCATGCTAGACGCACACAGTCAAGTCTTTTTCTCATAGCAGTATGGACAGACTCTTGTCTCTCCTTCGCGTCTCTCTGGCCACGCAGCTAATGCTCCCTCGCGTCAAGGTTTTGGCTTTAAGTATGTTGAACACTCGCTGGTTACACGTGATCAGGTCTTAACCTCACAGCATAAGGTTCACGTTGTTGATGCTTCTTTTGAACAAGCCTAGCTTCATATCGGTTTCTTGCGACCGATCTGGACGTGTTTCGGGAGGCGGTCTAGATTTTGACTCTCTCTCACGACATGTTGAGCATATGCAGCGTGCTGGAACCATACTGGACTCGTGCTGGGACCATGCTGGGTGCATGCTGGAAGCATGTCATCAGTCCATTTTCCTTGTGTCAGGATCACGAACGCTTTATTTTAAACAATCAAGGTTTAGGTCTCGCTGCCTCCTTTATTTCAGAAAACCCCTAAGATCTAGAGGGTTGTTCGAAGGAGGCAGCTGAGGCTATCGCTTGTACAAAGGACCTTTGCCTCAAGGTTTTGCAGCCCAAATAGGAGGTTTTATAGAGTGGTGTAGAGCTAAAGCAGTCTCTTCATTTAGTAACTCTAGAACACAAGTGGCCTATTTCTTCTCAGACCTTAGAAGAAAATACATTTTTTCCTCCTCGACCATCAAGGGGTACAGGAGTAAGCGGGCAGCTGTCTTCAGATGCAGGAGATTGGATCTATCAAAGAATGACCTTATAGATCTTTTCAGATCATTTGAAATGACTTAGAAACGTCAGCAAGATTCGCCAACCTGGAATTTAGAGGTTGTTTCTGGAATTCCGCGGTGGTGACCGATTCGAGCCTTTACTCTTGGTTTTTTTTTTTTAAGGTCTAACTTTGGAGACTTTTCTGAGTAAGTCTGGCAATAGTTGAGAGTCAGTGAAGTTTACTCTTTTAGCAAGAACATGGACTTCAGAATGGATAAGCCATAGGCGCCTTGCAACCTGGATTCTTGGTCATTAACAAACGTACTTCTCATCCATGGCCTAAATCTTTCGAGATCACTATCCTCTCGAATATGGTTTGTGAAAGGTTGAGGAGAGTTTTTGTCCGGTTAAAGCGATGAAGTTTTATCAGGACAGGACTAAAGGAGTTAAGAGACTATTCAAGGCTCTTTGGTGCGCGGTCAAGAAGCCTGCGCTATCTATGTCTAAAACGCTCTATCATTTTGTATAGACTTTAATTACAAAGGCTCTCTCACACTGTGGTGTGACAGATCTTAAGCTGTCGAAAGAGTAAAGACTCATGAAGTTAGAGCTGTGGGAGCTTCTGTAACTTTTAAGCAAACTGTTCTCTGCAAAGCATCGTGCATACAGGCTGTTGAATGGGTAATCCTGTATTCGCCTTGCATTACTTATACCGTTTCCAGTCTCTTTATGAGGACGGTTACGTTATGGGATCATTCATAACAACGAGTGCAGTAGTAGGTGAAATATCCACCACTATATTTCCCTAAATTCCTAGTACCCCTGTTCTTCTCTTGGAACTTTTATATATGTTTTTATGAATGTACGTGAAGATTGGTCGGCAATCTTCCGCAATCTTTGATTTAGTCAGGGGGTCATTATGTTCCTCGAGAGTGCCCGGAACAAGGGTATTAGTTGAGGTCCTGTCATGTTATAGGTTATTGAACCGTTTGACAGCTCCTAGAGATCTTCAGCCCCCTGAGTGGACCGCTGGATCTCGTAAGGATAGCAGACAGAATGAGACAGAGAACCATTGAAGTCAGCTTCCATATCAGGTACGAACCTCTTAAGTGAATTTCCAATCATGTTGCTGTCTCTGACCCGCCACCAAGGGTGTCAATCAGCCATTCTTATATAACCAGCAGGTAAGTTCTATGTTTAAAAATTATATTTTCATAATAAAATAAATTTTTGAACATACTTACCCGCTGGTTATATAAGTTATAATCCCGCCCTCCTCCCCTCTAGAGACCAAGAGGCATGGAAGGTCTGAAGTATTGCTTTCATATATCTTACCCTTGGAATTTATTCTAAAATGAAAATTAAGCCAGGTAAAGCTATGATTACTGGAAAATAGAATGTCTTAGCTGATCAAGAAAAAAACTCAGGTTGTTGCAAACGAATGGTCCTTGAGGATCAACCAAATTTAGACGTTTGCAACATTACTGAGCAAATAGTATACTGTAAATGCTTTTTATTCACTAGTTCTGGATCTCACATCCTTAGCTTGAAGGGTAGATATTCTGTTGTAAGACTAGTCAAATCTAGATCTTTGTGAAGTCCCATTGTGATAAATTAGTTCAGAATTTTTACAACAGCAATATGACTTTGGAAGTCCAGTTCTGACCACAAATGCATTTTATTGAAATGCTTGAGAAGGTTGAAGTACAAACCAATATTCTCAGACAACTAGTTTCAGTGGTGATTCATCAAAACCCATCCAGGTTATATCTAATGAATTTAGACTAGCCACCGTATTCTGAGGAACAAAGGCTTTTTGCTGCTCTCTAGATTGTCTATATGTTTGAAAAGACAGTCTACTGATAATCTGTAGCTAAGACATTAGAATGCTTATTTTGAATGGGGAAATCTAGAAATATATCAGTGACTATAACTATTTTAGTGTTTATAACAGTTAATTTTTACGATTCATTTTTTATGAAAAGAAACTTTCAATTTCAGCCATTAAGGGATATAGATATATGCCTAATTCTGTACCTAAGTATCTGGGATTAAATCTTTCCATTTTGGGTATCTAAGCAGATGTGTTTAGGGCTTTTAGTATTGAAAGATCTACCGTAGTCAGATCTATTTGGTTTTTTGGAACAGAATCATTAATGAAACAAAGGTATTTTTAGAATTGAGATGAATAAGATGTGAAAAGGTGCTTCTGAAAGGTTTGTTGAAAACATCCAGTCTTATTTATTTATCAATTCCAGATCTATTGAGTTAGTGTCCTTGGTACACTTTGTGAGAACTGTAAACTTGTTTTGTTGAGACGGCTAGAACTGGTCTCCAACACCCTGACCTAAAAGCATATTTCCTTTTGCACTTTGAATTCTAATTTGGTTGGTAATCATACAAACATAATTGCCCATGAAAGCACAGTGAGGCCTTTACTCTCCACGCAAAAATTATTTAAATCACAATACTGGCCCTGACATGTGACAATGATAATGTGGATTATGATTGCCAAAAAATAATTCCCTTGAAAATCTCCATAGTAGTTAGGTATTAAAAAATCCAGAAGACATTTTTAAATGCACTAAAAAGCCTAATCATCTTTAAATGAACTGAAAAAAAAAGGTAAACAGAGTGATGATAACCCAGTCAACACAGAGATTGAAAAGACAAAACCCCTATGGCTTGACAAGCCTCATTGGTTGCCATTAACTATTAGATTATCTCATTACTTTACTGGAGGCATAAGTCTACATAAAGGGAAGAAATTTTATTTTTTTCTAGTTTTGCAGCTAAATGTTAATAATACCAAGCTTCCAAAGAAAAGCAATATGAATATCAGGGGAAGGTTCATAGAAATAATAGTGCCTTGCATTCTAGGGTTAAGTAATTTACTGAGGGTATATGAAATATTTATTGCTAATAATCTAACACTTCATAGACATCTGTCAACTTTAGAAGGAATAAAATGGAAAGCAGGTTTAATATTGGCTCCACATGGACACTGATGACCTGTAATAGAGAACAAGTATAGTATAGTATTTTATATACTAAATTAATATTCATGTAATAATCATACCTGAAGAAAAAGGATAAGAGCAAAATGACTCATATTTCCATTAAAAGGCACAACACAGCAGAATTTAATATATACCAGATTGTGGCTCTTGCGGAAAAGGTGTGGGGTAAAATTAATATTGTGTAGAAAACGTAGCAGATGTTATCACAATATGTACATGGAGCAATAGATTTCCCACGGGAAAATTTACTACAAGAGTAAATTTGGAAGAGAATGAAGTGGAGAACTATGTTATAACAGATATCTAAATATTAGAAGTAGAGCCTTTCTGGTATCTTGCAGACACACGAGAATGTGAATAGACAAGAGAGTGGTAACAAAAAGAGTACCCAAGTTATGGATAAAGTGAAGAGAAAGGTAGCTAGGCTACAGGTAAATAAAATATTTTATCAATAGAGTGAACAAAGACTTTAAGGCTTAAAGTTTGCAGAGTCAAGGGACAGGACAATGCCCCTGAGACTGAGCATATATATATATATATATATATATATATATATATATATATATATATATATATAAATATATATATATATATATATATATACATATATATATATATATATATATATATATATATATATATATATATATATATATATATATATATATATATATATATATATATATATACTCAAGACCCTCTCCATCAATCTAAAACAAGGGAAGTTCAGGTAATGGCTGCTGATGATTAAGCAGGTAGATCTATAGGCACTGCCAAAGCCCCCATCCCTAGCTCACAAAGACAGTGAGATTGCAGCCACAACAACTAGAAGCTATAAACCTTGAGTGGGGCTGAAACTTTTGTCCAACAGATTGCCAGGCAGGTAAATTTCTAATAGGCTACCATAACCCCAATAAGTACATGGGCTTTGACATGGAAAATGGAAGAAATTTGACAGTGTAAATATAGGATATACAGTGCTGTAGAGGAATTGGTGAAGAGATGGGAAGTCATTATTGACAAACGCCTTGCATGTTTTTCCTTTTTGAATAGTTGTCAATGGCTTTGGACAGGCTATTAAAGTGTTTCTAAACATTCTTTATTGAAACTGGGTAATACTATACATGTAAGTAGAGAAAAATTAGCTGTGATATTATTGTCCCAACCAAGAATTTGAGTTTTAAAGCCTTGAAAGACAAATTTAATGAGTTATGCAGTTAAATCATGAAACTAAAATAAAACAGATGAAAAGAAAAATGCAGAAAGTTATATGACAGACGGAGGTTGAACAGACACTGAAAAGAGGCTTAATACTGTCCATAGTGTGCTGCCTGTACTACACCCCTACAGAGACATAGTAGTTATTTCAAACACATCCAGCCCCAAGGCAAATAAAGGTTGCTTGTTAAGGAATTAGAAATACTGCATAAAATGCACTTAAACTGATAATTGACTGCAGAAAGAATATATGGAACCTGAATAACAGCATGTTACATAACCAGGTGGCTGGAATGTGTAACTGACTTTATGACCCATGGTTGTATAAAAATAATTTTGGGCTCGGCCATGTCGTCCTGACGGAAGGTTCCTTTAGGTAGCTTTCTAAGGGATATTTGCTACAGTGATACTCCCAGAGAATTAACCAGAGGTCTCCAGAATTCTAACTCCTGGCGCGAGTATCCTTAATATATCTTTAAAGATATCGCATAATATCAGGCGACGTATTTTTTGATACGACACATAGCAATCTTCAACCCGAATAGATTTAACTCTTTAAGGGGGAAGAGTGGCGAACGAAAGGGGAGCCATTATCAAGGTACCCGGTGGACCTCCTCTCTGTACTGCTACGGCCCATCATTCCTTTCAACTGTAGCATTTAAGCTAAGCGAGCTCCCATGTTTCTCTCGGTGTTTGTTACTGTTTTTTGGAATATTATCATGCAATCTCCAGCATCTTCATCCTCTGGAAAGTTGAGTATTTGATCTTTCCTGTGTATAATTTTAGGCTCCCTTCTCACAGTTAAATTTGTATAATTTAAGTGTGTTTGGTGAAGCGTAGCCAACACCGGAGACGGCCATTTTGAGCCGCGGTCGCACGTCATAAATGCATTTAATTTAGTCGGTAGTGCGACGCTCCCAATATGTAGCTATAAAAGTAATCTTTTTAGCTAGTTAGGCAAATTATGCTAGTGAATTATTTGCATACATTATAATATTTCCTCTTCCGATATGTAACGTTACTTTCGTATAGGACGGGTACCAACCGTAGCTGCGGTCCCCACCGGAGTTAGGCTAACCTAACCTGTTTTGTATACATTAGTAAAGTAATTCCCATTGTTTAACCTCTTTATATCGTTTCCTATTAATTCGGTTGGGGATATATACCCCTTACAATTTATGGGTATAATTCGATACTTTTCTCTTTTAGAGAAAAGAGGCTAAACCCTTTCTCTCCCCCCCCCCTGAGCGCCGCCATCACAAGTGGCAACCCTATCTTTCGTCATCGCCACCGAGTAGTAAAATCCGGCTTGACTTAGTCTTGTGCCATCTGTCTTCTTTGCCGCCGAGTACTCCGGCTTTGAAGTATGACGGTAACTCAGGGTGTACTGTCTTGCAGCCGACAATGTCGCCGACAAGGGAATCTATGTTCCCCTGCCGCCCACGACGTTGTCGGCAAGGGAAGCTATGCTTCCTTAGTTTACAGCCGAAAGTAGGTGGCATACCTGCTGCCACCTTTCTCCCCTGTAAACTGTAAGACCCTTTTCCCTCCCCCCTCTCTCCTTTAGTGTCGGTCTAACCGTCACAGCATTCTTTCGCCGGTATTCAGACAGTCATCCCGGCTTGCCGGGTTGACTATGTTGCCGGCCGGGTCCCTACCAGCGGTGGTTAAGTTGCCGCCTCGGCCACTTCCTCCTTATGTCCTTCCTTCACCGGAGGTGAATGCCCTGGAGGGAAAGAATGAGCCGGCCCTGACGGCTGCCGGTGGGGAAACCCATTATACTGTTGAGAATTCTTCAGTCCTCTCTTGGCCTGCCATCCACAAACCTTGCAACCGGCAGTACAGTCGGCGGCAAAAGTTGTGGCCGTATGGAAGCTAGAATCAGATGCATTCCTCCCCTTCCATTAGAATTCTCATTCTGGCAAGGAGACAGTAGACAGCAGTAGCCCTCCTACACTTCCATTTATTGTGCTAAACCATAATAATGGGAAACCCTCCTTTCCATTCTTTCTCTCTCTCTATTACTTGGTGCCGCCAGGCACTAACTTTACCCCGGTAGTGTACCGGTAAAACTACAGTATACAACAATACAGTATCCAGTAAAACTACAGTATATAACAATACAGTAGTTGGTAAACTACAATATATAACAATACAGTAGTTGGTAAAACTACAGTATACAATAATACAGTAGTTGGTAAAACTACAGTATATTGTACAACAATACAGTAGTACAGGTATTTCTAACATACTCTGTGTATCCTTTCGCAGTCTCTTGTTGGGACCGCATAACATGCTGAGATTGAAGTATTCCCTCAACACCCTGATGAATCCTTTGATTATCGGGACACTCATGAAACACCGTTCAATATTAATATTTTACAGGTTGAGGAGTTAGTATAAAATATTCACTAGCTCCGGCTCTACGTACAAGAGTTATTCCACTCTGTATTTTCCCTTATAAGGAATTTAAATATTAATATTGACGGAGGTCTCAGCGATTGCCTGTGAGAGGCAACACAGATATGTGTCTTTCCTATTTCCTTTCTAGCTTACTATCGTAAGCTATTAAATATAATAGTAAGTATTACTATTTTTAAGTATGCATTATATCAATGATATAAACAACTGAATACTCATTTCACCCTTTTTCTCCCTTACAGGAGGAGCCAATGGTGAAGTGTACAGTTGTGTTCTGCAACCACAAGAGTAAGGACTTTTGTGGGCATACGATGGGCAGGTCTTATGCCCCCCTGCTGCATCGTATCTGGATACCTGAGGTACTGGGACCCGAAGGGTTACTCCAACTGCTCGACCTTGCTGACCGATGGCTATGGAGAAGATATCCCTGACATCACGGAGTCAAGGGATACAGCAAGGGAAACCCTTTGAAGGTGAGTAAGAGGCTTCCAGAAGAACTCTCCGGGACCTTACCTACCGAACAAATCTCTAAAGTGCCTTCTGTTCCCTAAGTACGGTTGTGCCCCAGGTACAGGTCCAGCCTCCCTTCATCCAACGGACAGTGGATGCGGACATCAACAAGGCACTGCAAGGCATGAAGATCCACCAAGAACGGATGTGTCGGCATATCAACCTATGCCATCAACCTCTTCAGCCCCAACTCCCCAATTGGCTATACATGTCGGCAGGAGCAAAGCGCTCCTACAGTCAATTCAGCAGATATTGGCAGTGTTCCGGAAGGAACAAGAGGAGAATATGCAAGATCTCAAATAGATGAAGAGAGAGGTACAAGAAGGGAAACACCCTGGCGCTTCCAGGGGCTTTGCTAAGCCCCTTAGAGTATCTGACCTCCCTCACTGTTCCAAAACTAACCCCCTGGAGGTATACAGAGCACATGCCCATGATGAATGGGAAGCTTTATATCTCCGTTAAGTTTGGGGCCAAACCCCTTGAAGATCTTCAATTCTGGCCCAGCTTTTCAGGGTACCCAGATTGCTGCATGAGACTGCGAGATGAACCTGCATCCCGCGAGGAGACTACACCGAAGGAAGTCATTGTCTTCGAACATGACAAAGCACAAGCCATCCTTACCAAGACCCTGAAAGGAACCGGATATACCAATTCCAAAGTCTCAGCATTGAGCAAGAAGCACCCAACCTTCATTGCCCCTTCTTCCAGAGCCTTCCCCTTTTCGGGGAAAGCCCTAGACTGTGTCATGAGAGCAGTCTAAGAGGGCAAACCCTGCCCAATTCTAGAGGAATGCAAACCATTACCTCTAGCTATGCCCACCTGCGAGGAGAAGTGGAAAGAGGTCCATCTAATCTTCTCCGTCTCGAAGTTGGATCCGGAGATAGCAGGCCAGCAGTTTAATGAGAACCTTCCAAAGTTGCCAGACCATCTTTTGAGAAGGGAACAGGAGACGAAAGAAAGACTTTCCGCCTCCCAGTCTCATCAGAACTGCTTGGAAATGTGTGCAGGCCTAAATAACGCCCCAGTACATGTATATGATCCTAGCCAAGTCTCACATGGGTACCCTTGTGATGGACTTGTATGCTTTTGTCAGATCAAGAAAGACCTGTAGAGAGCATGTATTTGCCGCTGCAACGGTGAAACACGAACCCAGAAAACTGATTTCATCTTGTATCTGGGGCAAAGACCTTTTGCACAGGAAGTGGTCCAAGAAGTCATTGCCAAAGCCACCATGGAGAATAGGAACCTTCTCCAAAAGTGGGGCATGTCCTCAAAGAACAAAAAGGCAAGAAGTCCACGTAGACCTGCACAACTTCCAGCCGTGACCATGACCACGGTGCCTCAAATGGTTGCCCAGCCAGCCGCAAACCACCTTCCAGACGGTCCCTCAACAGCTGGTATCCCAATCACCTGTGTTTAATCCAGGCTTTGAAAGGAACTCGACCACCTTTCGGCCCTACAAAGGTAAGGGCCCAAAAAGAGGATCCTCCGAAAACCCCCCAAAGGGTGGTGGAGGACGCGGTCACGGAAAAAAGTCCTCAGGAATCTCTAAACAATGAGAGATTCCTGGTAGGAGGCAGACTTTTCCACTTTCGGGATCGTTGGACTTTCCATCCCTGGGTCCACAGCCAAATCACAAATGGACTTGGTTGGAAATGGAACAAAAATCCACCCCACTTTTCCAGAATTCTTCCAACACTCCACCCCCTTGTTGGAAGAATATACCTCAGAACTCTTGAAAAAGAAGGTAATAAGAAAAGCGAAGTCCATCAAATTCCAGGGAAGGCTTTTTTGTGTTCCCAAGAAAGACTCGGACAAACCCAGAGTCATTCTAGACTTGTCTCCACTCAACAAGTTCATCGAGAACAACAAGCTTACATTGCAACACATAAGGACCCTTCTACCAAAAAGGGGCATACACAGTCTCAATAGACCTGGCAGATGCTTTCTGGCACCTACCAGTCAGTCGCCCCCTCTCCTCCTACCTAGGATTCAGGCTACAGAAGACAAAATATGTCTTCACAGCCATGGCCTTTCGACTAAACATAGCCCCAAGGGTATTCACAAAAGCTAGCGAACACAATTGTCCAGCAACTATGCTCCAAAGGAGAACAAATAGTAGCATACCTGGACGATTGGCTGGTGCGGGCAGCATCCAAGACTACTTGTCTGCAAGAGGCCGGAAAGGTGATCCAGTTCCTGGAACACCTGGGCTTCAAGATCAATCGCAAGAAGTCTCGCCTTTCTCCAGCTTAGAAGTTTCAGTGGTTAGGAATCCATTGGAACTTGCAGTCACACCACCTCTCCATTCCATTAAAGAAGAGGAGAGAAATAACGGGATCTATCAAGAGACTAATCCAACACAAGAGGATTTCAAGACGGCAACAGGAAAGAGTATTGGGCTCTCTCCAGTTCGCAGTAGTAACAGACCCGGTACTAAAAGCACAGTTAAAGGATGCGTCAGGAGTCTGGAGAAGATACGCATCAAATGCTCGAAGAGATCAACAAAGGTTGACCCCGACCCGATTGCGCATGCTATTAAGGCCGTGGTCAAAAACTAAGAGCCTAGCACGGACAATTCTCTTGCAACCACCACAAACATCAGTGGTGACACACACGGATGCCTCCCTGGAAGGATGGGGAGGCCATTCGCAATGTTACTCCTCTATGTAAATGTGTTTGTGGTAGCTCAAGTCCCACTGATTACCGCCCAATTTCCATAACTCCCATATTATCTAAAGTTTTTGAACGTCTTCTGGCAAAACGTCTTAATAGGTTTGCTGAAGGTAATCATCTATTCCCTAGTTTGCAATTTGGTTTTCGGAAAGGCCTTGGAGCATGTGATGCCCTTCTTACAATCTTCAATGCAGTACAGAAATCCCTTGATTGTGGTCGGGAAGTTCGTATGATTGGCCTTGATTTTAGTGCTGCCTTTGACCGTGTTAATCATGAGGCCCTTGTTTTCAAACTGAAACAGTTGGGAGTGGGTGGGTCGTTTCTTAGCATTATTATTGATTTTTTAAGTAGTAGATCTCAAAGAGTTGTTGTTGATGGGCACCATAGTGAGTATAGGAATGTGATATCCGGTGTTCCACAGGGTAGTGTTCTTGGCCCATTACTTTTCATACTATATACACATGATATGTGGTTTGGCCTAGAAAATAAGCTTGTTGCATATGCAGATGATGCTACTCTCTTTGCATCAATTCCATCCCCTGAATGTAGATCTGGGGTTGGTGAATCCCTTAATAGAGATTTAGCTAAAATTAGTGCATGGTGCAAATTATGGGGTATGAAGTTGAATCCTAACAAAACTCAAAGTATGATTGTAAGTAGGTCAAGGACGGTGGCTCCTCAACATCCGGATCTCAGTATTGATAATGTTTCTTTAAATTTGTATGACTCTTTCAAAATTTTAGGCGTGATTCTTGACAGCAAATTTACTTTTGAGAAACATATAAGGTCTGTGTCTTCTTCAATTGCACAAAAAATTGGCTTATTGAGAAAGTCTTTTAAGATATTCGGTGATCAATCTATTCTGAAGAAGTGTTTTAATTCTTTTATTCTACCTTGTTTTGAGTATTGTTCTCCTGTCTGGTCTTCAGCTGCTGATGCTCATCTTAATTTGTTGGACAGAAACTTACGGTCTATTAAATTTCTTATTCCTGATCTAGATATTAATCTCTGGCACCGTCGATCAATTAGTTCATTATGCATGTTGCATAAGATTTTTCATAACTCTGACCACCCTTTACATTCAGATCTCCCTGGACAATTCTATCCTGTTCGTAATACTAGGCAGGCAGTTAATTCTAATAGCCAGGCCTTCTCCATCATAAGACTCAATACTACGCAGTACTCTAGAAGTTTTATTCCAGCTGTTACCAAGTTGTGGAATGATCTTCCTAATCGGGTTGTTGAATCAGTAGAACTTCAAAAGTTCAAAGTTGGAGCAAATGCTTTTTTGTTGACCAGGCGGACATGAGTCTTTTTATAGTTTATATATGACATATTTGTTGTTGACGTTGTTAATAGTTTATATATGATATATCTCTTTTGACATTACTTTTTTTAGAATGATTTATTGTTAATTTGTTCTCTTCAGTTATTTATTTCCTTATTTCCTTTCCTCACTGGGCTATTTTCCCCTATTGGAGCCCCTGGGCTTATAGCATCTTGCTTTTCCAATTAGGGTTGTAGCTTGGATAGTAATAATAATAATAATAAAAAGGAAAGTGTAAGGGAATTGGTCGCACCAGTTCAAAACTTTTCACATCAACATCTTGGAGGCTATGGCAGTCTTTCTGACGTTGAAAAGACTATCCCCTCGCAGAGTAGTCTACATCAGACTGATCCTGGACAACGAAGAGATAGTAAAATGTCTAAATCGACAAGGCTCGAGATCACTTCACATCAATCACGTGATGTTAGCCATCTTCCGCCTGGCAAGGAAGAGAAGATGGCATTTGTCAGCAGTTCACCTTCAAGGTTTCCGTGATGTGACGGCGGATGCTCTAACCAGGCGAATGCTGATAGAGACAGAATGGTCCCTAGATGCAGACTCATTCTACTTTATTTCGGAAAAAGTCCCAGAACTGCAGATCGACCTCTTCGCAACGAGCGACAACAAGAAACTACCTCGTTATGTAGCCCCTTACGAGGACCCTCAAGCAGAAGTGATAGACATGGAACAGATGGAATTGGATTTACCTGTTTCCACCAACCAATCTCCTGCTAAAAGTCCTCGACAAGCTAAGATCCTTCAGAGGAACAGCTGCAGTAGTGGCCCCCAAATGGCCCAAAAGCAATTGGTTCCCTCTAGTTCTAGAATTGAAACTGACTGTTTCCTCTGCCGAACCCAGTTTTATCCCAACTGGTTCAGAAGTCGACTGCTTACGCTTCATCCTCGAGAACCAACAACCTACATCTCATGATTTTCTCGCCCTAGCAGCAAACAAAAAGTTGGGATCTCGAAGGACAAGGCCAACTTCATTGTAGAGTACAAGTCAAGTTCAACCAGAAGACAATATAAATCATCTTGGAAGAAACGGGTATCCTTTGTGAAAACAAGGAGACCAATAGAAATTCAACAGATTTCTGTCTCTCTTTCTTCATCTACCTACTTGAACAAGGCCTGACTTCCACTACGATAACTGCGTATAAGTCGGCCCTGAATAGACCTCTTCTATACGCCTGTGAGGTGGACCTCACAAGCGAAACCTTCTATAAGGTGCCAAAAGCATGCACTAGACCCAAGCCGGCAACTCCTCCAAAGCCCATTACATGGTCGTTGGTCAAAGTCTTGCACTATGCTTAGAACCTAAACAATGAGGATTGTACTCTAAAGGAGCTAACACAGAAAGTCATTTTTCTGTTTGCAATAGCCTTAGGGGCTAGAGTTAGTGAAATAGTGGCCTTATCAGGGATGTAGGCCATATTCAGTTCATAGACACAGGAGAACTGAACCCCTTTTACTGATCCTGCCTTTCTTGCCAAGAACGAGCTACCCACCAAGAGGTGGGGACCTTGGAGAATCTGCCCACTGAAGGAAGATGTCTCTATACCCAGTAGAGTGTCTTAAGTTCTATCTTTGTAGAACTTCAGACTTCAAGGAAGGACAGCTCTTCCGAGGCAAAACCTCAGGATCAAAATCTATCCCTAAGACAACTGAGAACAAAGCTCACCAATTATTCGCAGAGCGGATCCTGACAGCTCACCCGCAGGTCACGATCCAAGGAAAATTGCTTCTTCATGGAACTTCTTTCAACACAGGGGCTTTGGTAGACTCCGCTCATACACTGGGTGGAGATCACCCAAATCTTTTACAGACACTATATGAAGCAAGTACATGAAATAAAACATGTTGTGGTGGCGGCGGGTAGTATTATAAAACCCGCCATCTAGCGCTGCAATGAACAGTGAACTGCTCTGGGACTTTCCAGTGCATCGGGTGCAAGGGTACATTTACCCTCAAGTGCAAATCACAACGATGATTAACACACTGTTCCATAGTTCCATATAGGTGCATATCTGACCAATAACACCAGTGCCGAGTGAACGTTGCGTCACGGTGTTCATGCATTTCCAAAATCTGTACAAATCAGTCAGATTTGGTTTCACATCTCCATTGAGTGGCATCATTTCGATGAAATTACAAATTTTTTCGACGAGAAAATATGGACCCTACCCTGATGTGTTTGCAATGCTGGATCAGATTCATACCCGATTGTAACTACATTTGATAATCTAGTTGTAAGGTAAAATACTAAAAGTATTTGCGTCTTATTGCTGCTATCTCAGTTACAGACGAATAAAGTGAACTAGAGTTTTAATTAAACCCTAGAATAGAAGAGCCTAACTTGAAATCAGAGTACAGATTTCCAAGGTATGAGAAGGGTAATTTCTGAGTATTACCTTCCGTCCCTACGGAAAATCAAGCCTTGAATCCTTATTGTAGATGTCCCATGATATTATGCGATATCCTTAAAGATATATTAAGGATACTTGCGCCAGGAGTTAGAATTCTGGAGAGACCTATGGTTAATTCTCTGGGAGTATCACTGTAGCGAATATCCCTTAGAAAGCTACCTAAAGGAACCTTCCATCAGGACGACATGGCTATCTCACCCAAAAATAGATTTTTCGCTTTGCTCAAAATCCGTTATCTAGTATACAGTATACTCTACTGTCATAGTGTACACCAATAGCATCTGGCTGATGTGTTGCCAATAGCTTTAGCTTTATGAAAACATACTGTACATCCAAAAAAGTATCCTTTTACAAATTTTACCTGAAACCCAGCTATAAGAGCCAATCTTAGCTTGGCACTTGGGACATCCTAGCTTTCCTTGTAACTGGCTTGTTATGTCCCCCATCCAGGCAATTGGAAGAGTATATATACCTTCTGCACAAAGTGAAAAATTCTGAAATCTCCCTGACCACTTCCCATCACACCATCCTGGACTCTCCCCGGGACAGTGTGGCAACAAGGAACCTTTTCGTACCAATGCTGACCTGTGAATCAGAAGAAAAAAATTTAATGAACTGGAATCATCCTTACTATAATTGGAAATTTTTATGTGAATATAAAGGTCAATAATCCGTAATACCGCCGGCTTTCAATACCCAAATGAGTACAAATAAATAACAAACATTGGTCATTTGTGCCCATTAGAGTATTTGAAGCTGATATTATAATGGAAAATTAAGAATATTTACATTCTTGTATGCACCTTTTTATAATATATAGTCATACCTCATGTTGAAATAGTTAATTGGTTTCATCAAGACTCACCTTGACATGCAAAATAATTTAACGCTGATTAGCCCTACAAAGAACTACAGAGCCCTGTAAGCAACTCCACATCATTGCTTATGCAATAAGTTGTTTGGAAGTTCAACTTTTATATATTTCATCAGTAGTGAATGTGAAAAAAATTACATTGATTTACCTATTATTTCTTAATAAAAAACAACAAAGTAAAAGAATTATTTAACATGATGTATTACTGTATGTTTCAGTTCATCAATATCCCTGTTTTTACATTCTTCCTACTAATCTGTTTTTTCTAGGTAAAAAGCTTATGCAAACATTGCAATTACATATGGTGAGGAATGTTCAATTCTTTGAAAAGCTTTAACACAACCTGGTCATAAGTCCATGCCTGCATGCATTTAGATGTTTTTGAGAGTATTAGCAATACGTCTGTTTGTTGTTTATAAAATGTTGTTTTAATATTCTGTAATAAAGTAATTTAATTACATACCCATTACTTTAACCAGCCTATTTGAGCCTTGTTACACAAATCCCAGAAACATCAATCAATGTACGGTACTTGTAGAAAAAAAAGAAGTGCTTTCACCAAAGTCCCTCAATGAGAGCCTTTGAGGCAAAAACTATGCATAAAATGAATGAGGGGCAGAGGTTTCCCATCTCCAGGTAATCTTACTAGCAGACTGCAGTTATAGCAATCCCTACTATGAGGGTAGCTTAACTTTGTAATTAGGCTGCTTGCTGAGGAGGGTAAATAATGATACACACCTCGGTTTAAGAGTAAATAAATTTTGCTCCATATATCCTGACAAGTACTGTACAAATAAGACTATCCCACGATGCACAGAATTTCTCTGGTGTAATGAACTACAACTGTATCTGAGAGGCTCAAATTGATATGCTCTAAATTTCTGATATGAGGATGCAGTATTTGTCTATGAATAATATACTGTATACAGCATTAACTTTTCTGCATGCGCATTCAGGTATTAAACTAGGTGTGTTTACAAACAAATTAGGCATGGGTCCTTAGTAAAATCTTTTTTTTTTTTCCTTGCCATTTTCTTATAGAGGAGGGGACAGACGAAAGGCATTCAATATTTTGTAAGAGATGAAATGCTTCTAAGCTTTTGAAGAGGGAAAATTAAAAATACTGTAACAGTCTTAGGGTAATTATGATTTTAGGTTCAGTAAAAGACATACCTGTACAAGAAGGTTAAATACAGTATTAAGCTATCAGACAAAATCAGGTGAAAAATGGCAGCCAATCAGATGGGCACACTGGCAAGCAGAATTATTGCATTTGCAATTGGTGTTCCATATCACTTATATAATAAAGAGAAAGTGTTTGGCTATCATCATCACCTCCTTCTACTCCTATTGACGCAAAGGGCCTCGGTTAGATTCCGCCAGTCATCTCTATCTTGAGCTTTAAAGTCAATACTTCTCCATTTATCATCTCGCACTTCACGCTTCATAGTCATCAGTCATGTAGCCTGGGTCTTCCAACTCTTCTATTGCCTTGTGGAGCCCAGCTGAACGTTTGGTGAACTAATCTCTCTCGGGGAGTGCGAAGAGCATGCCCAAACCATCTCCATCTACCCCTCCTCATGATCTCATCCACATATAGCACTCGAGTAATATCTCATACTTTCATTTCTAATCCTGTCCTGTCATTCAACTCCCAATGTCCTTCTGAGGGCTTTGTTCTCAAATCTACTAAATCTATTGGAGATTGTTTTATTGTCACACCGTGACTCTTGTCCATAGAGTAACACCGATCTCACTTAACTAATATATAGTCTGATTTTTATATGTAATTTCAGGCAATTTTATTTCTAAATGTTACTCAACCTAGCCATTGTCTGATTTTCTTTTTTCAATCTGTCACTAAACTACTAAAGACCCTGTCTTGGATATCATAGTTCCTAAATACTTAAATGATTCTACCTCATTAATCCTTTCTCCTTCCAATGATATTTCATCTTCCATTACATACTCCGTTCTCATCATCTCTGCCTTTCTTCTATTTATCTGCAACCCAACCTCATGTGATATTTCATGCATTCTGGTAAGCAAGCATTGCAAATCCTGTGGTGTTCTGCTAACAAGGACAGCATCATCAGCATACTCTACGTCTGCTAAATTCCTATCGCCAATCCAGTGCAATCCTTCTCCACCATCTCTGACTGTTCTATGCATTACAAAATTCATAAGAAGGATAAACAATACAGGTGACAACACATTTCCTTGGAGTACTCCGCTATTCACTGGAAATTCATTGGATTAGACTCCATTAACATTAACTTTGCATTTGCTATACTCATGAACAGACTTAATCAAATTTACATATTTAAGAGCAATTCCATAATAACGAAGGACTCTCCACAAAATTGGCCAGTGCACACTTATCAAAGGCTTTTTCATAGCCCACAAATGCCATCAAAATGGGATTTCTATATTCTACGCATTGTTATACAACATGTCTCAAAATGAAAATTTGGTCAATGCAACTTCTACCCTTTCTAACCCTTTCTAAATCCTGCTTGTTTATCTCTCAGTTTTTCATCAATCTTACTCTCCAGTCTCTTTAGAATAAGAATATTATATATTTTCATAACATTTGACGTAAGTGTTATATGTCTGTAATTATTGCAATCAGTCAGGTCTCCGTTTTTTGCTATTTTCACCAACACTCCCATCTCTCATTTATCAGGTTTTGCCTCTTCATGCCACATTCTACAAAATAATCTTGTAAGTAGTCTGGGAGTCACTTCATTTTCGGCCAGTATCATCTTGGCAGTTATTCCATCGTATCCCGGGGCTTTCCATCTCTTTAGTTTTTTGAGGATGGCTTCGATTTTGAACACACTGATTTCATTCATGGGCACATCAAGGTCTTCATCAGCTTCAGGTATATCAATCAAATTATTCCCTTCATATCTCCTATTCATAACCTCACTAAAGTGTTCCATCCAATGTTGTTTTTCTTCATCTTATGTTGCTATAACAGAGCCATCTCTCTTTTTGATGGATATATGCTTCTTTTTCTTTACCCCAGCCGAGATTTCCTTAATAATTCTATGAGCAATTCTTACACCATAGCCAGTTCGTGAATTCATAACATAGTCAGCCTCATCTGCTTTACTGTCTAAATATTCTCTCCAGTCATTCCTGGCTTTTCTTTTGACCTCACTATCAATACTGGAATACTTAGCATGCTCTACCTTGTAATTTTCATTACTTCCTCGAAAACTTCCAATAATCAATTTCTGTCTTTGTCTCCTTTTTATAGTATCCCAAGTATCTTTGATATCCATGGCTTTCTCCTTGTAACTGTGTGTCCCAAGATTTCACTAACAACTGACTGATATATGTTCTTAATATCACATCATTCTTCATTAATTGTCCGTTCTTCGTCTCTTAAAGTCTCTAAGACTGTAATTCAATTCCTACATTCAATTGCAAATGTTTCCCTGTGCTCTTCTTCTAAAACGGATTTTGAGCGAAGCAAAAAATCTATTTTTGGGTGAGATAGCCATGTCGTCCTGATGGAAGGTTCCTATAAGTAGCTTCCAAGGGATATTTGAACTACGGTGATATTCCCAGAGAATTTACCTTCAAGTCTCCAGAATTCTAACTCCTGGCACGAATATCCTTAAAATTTCTCTTAAGGATATCGCATAAATCAGGGGACGTATATCTTGATACGACACATAGCAATCTTCACCCCGAATAGCGTTTTCGCCTCGAGGGGGAAGAGTGGCAAATTAGAAGGGGAGCCGTTATCAAGGTTACCCTTCCTCCCATACTACTATTGAGTATCTAGATGGCGGTTATTCCTAGTAGCATTGAGCATGATGCTACAGATATAGTAGTTTTGGGAGGGATCGTGCCAAGGCCTTTTCTATAGAAAAGGAGGGCGGGTCCATCAGGACGACATGGCTATCTCACCCAAAAATAGATCCGTTTTTGGGGCTCAAGCCATGTGGTCCTGATGGAAGTTTACCAGAGAATTACTAGAAAGTACTGTATCTGTGAATTTTCATAGGTGCCTTAACCTTGGGACAATTTTTCTATGGTCATCTAGACCATTGAGACAAATGACGTTACCGTTATCCGTCATTACCACTAATCATAGACAATGTTAGTGCTTCCTGCCCCCTGCAGGGAAGAGTCATACTAGACAGTAGAAAAGGGGCCTCAAGGTTAGCATATATTGTAGGAACAAACATAAGTATCCACCAGATATACAAACGGTCTCACGGTTTGTATATACAGTATTGACGGAACAATATAAGTGTCAACTATATCTACTGTTTTTAAGCATACAATGATATGAGGTTTACTTAAATAAATAAGTAAGAGAACTCTGGCATATTTAATGTGCAAATTGCAGGGAGAAATAGGATGCAATTACATTCTAATAGACATTTATTTAGAATAAATGACTAAATGAAATAACAAGTGTAACGAATGTAACGTGTTAAAGGAATTATACGTGCAACGTATACAGAAAATATTTTTCCCTTCCTGAAAGGGAAGAAATGATGAGTGCCACTCTAAAACTGAAAATTTTGATAAATTTTCTCAATGTAAATCTTGTATGCTATCAACACTGTGTACAGTACTATGTACACACAGCACAAGTGTTATTTGTATAATTCCACACCAGAGATTTTGAACAGTCTTAGTGTCACCATGGTGACACTCACTTAAAAGGTATCGCACTGGAAGTGTCAACACCTTTTCACCCTAATTGATAGTCCCAATCAATTAACTGTTCATCGCAGCACTAGACAACAGGTTTTAATACACTACCTGCCACCACCACATAATGCTTCAGTTCATGGACTTGCTTAGCGTAGTGTTTGTAGAACACTCTGGATGATTTCCAATGATTTCCATCCAGTATATGAGCGAAGACGCTCAAAGTCCATATACTGAAAAAAGTTCAGTGATGAAGCAATTTTCCTCCAATCATGACCTGCGGGTGTACTGTCATGATACGCTCTGCGAATGAAGTAGGTGAGGTTCGCCCTCAGTTGTTTTAGGGATAAGTTTGATCCTGAGGTTTCTCCTTTGAAGAGCTGTCCTCCCCTGAAGTCTGAAGTTCTACGAAGATAGACCTTTAGACACTCTACTGGACATAGAGAGACATCTTCCTTCAGAGGGCAGATTCTCCTGGGACCCCATCTTTTAGGGGGTAGCTCATTCTTAGTGAGAAAAACTGGATCAGGAAAGAGATTCAGTTCTCCCACTTCTGTGAACTGAATGTGGCCCTGAGGCTATAGCAAACAGAAAAATAACCTTCTGGGTTAGATCCTTGAGAGAACAATCTTCATTGTTCACAGATGAAGCATAATGTAGGACCTTGTCCAAAGACCATGAAATGGGCTTCAGAGGAGCTGCAGGCCTAAGTCTAGCGCATGACTTTGGGATCTTGTTAAAGATTTCGTTCGTCAGATCCACTTGAAAGGCATATAGAAGAGGTCTAGACAAGGCTGACTTACACGTAGTTATCGTGTTAGCTGCCAGACCTTGATTATGAAGATGGATAGAGGACAGACAGAAGTCTATTGAAATTTCTTTCGATCCTTTTGCTTTAACAAAAGCAACCCACTTTTTCCAAGACGATTCATATTGGCTTCTAGTTGACTTAGACTTGTATTTTTCTAAGAAGTCTATACTGCCTTTTGAGATCCCAAATCTTTTCTTAACCGCTTGGGCAAGAAAATCATGAAATGAAGGTTTTGGGTTCTCTGTGATGAATCGAAGACAGTAACCTTCTGAACCCACTGAGATAGTGCTGGGTTCGGTAAAAGGGCCAGCGTCAGCCTCATTTCCCTCACTAGAGGGAACCAGTTGCTCTTGGGCCCTTTGGGAGCCACTAGAGCTGCCGTTCCTTGGAAGGATCTCAGCATGTTGAGGACCTGCAGCAGGAGATTGGATGGAAGGAACAGGAAATTCCGAGGCCATCCGTTCCAAACTAGGGACATGGCGTCCGTTATCTCCTCTAGAGGGTCCTCGTATGGGGCTACATATCGAGGTAGTTTCTTGATGACGCTCGTCACGAAGAGGTCGATCTGCAGTTCCGGGACTTGTTCCAAGATGGAAGAGAATGAGTCTGCGTCTGTGGACCATTCTGACTCTATCGGCTTGAGCCTGAGTAAAGCATCCGCTGTCACATTGCGGATCATTTGTAAGTGAACTGCTGATAGGTGCCATCTTTTTAGGCAAGGGATGGCTAATATCTCATGGATTATATGGGACGATCTCGAGCCTTGTCGGTTCAGACATCGCACTATCACTTCGCTGTCCAGGATCAGCCTGATTAGGGCTGATCTGCGTAGGGAGAGTTTTCCCAACGTCAAAAGGACTGCCATGGCTTCCAAAATGTTGATGAGAAGGGCCTTGAACAGAGATGACCAAGTCCCTTGGACTTTCCTTTGATGGGAGTGAAATCCCCATTCTTCCGTTGAGGCATCCATGTGGATGTAATCATATACTGTAGTTCAGCCGGCATATTGCCTGCAGAGCTAGTCCCTGGCGACACAGAGACCGGCCGGCATATGGCCGGCTGGTTAATAGCGGGCGGCACTGGTACAGTCGGCATGCCGCCAACTGAGTAAGTACCTGACGGCACCGGCCTGGCCAGCAGCTACCTGGCGGCACTAGCTGATAGAAAGAGAGAAAGCATGGAGTGAAGGACTGCCTTATTACAATGTATGTTTACACTAAATAAGGATGTAAGTATATAAACTTACTGCCTTCCTCCATAAAGAAGGTTCAAATGGAAGGGGAGAATGCATCATTCAGGCTTCCATCCAGCCACAAAGACCGTTGCCGGCATTGCCGGCTACAGGACTGTGGATGGCAATCCAAGGGAGGACTGAAGAACCTTCAGCGGCAGAGGGGTCTCCCACCGGCACCCGCCATAGCCAGCACAACCTTCCCGGATCCTATGTCCGTAAGGGAAAGACTGAGTGGCTAAACAGCTGCTTATGTAGGAGCCCGGCCGGCCCTGCAACCCACCGGCAATTGGTGAGATTGCAGGACGACGGCCACAAAGAATGTGATGTCTAAGACATCACTAAAGGACAGAGGGGGCTGAGAAAAGGGTCCTGTATAAAGTGTGGAAGAAGGCAGCAAGGTTGCCGCCTCTATCACACAAGAAAGAAACTCTGTTTCGATATCGGTGCCATCCTAGGCGGCAGAAGAATATCTATTCTTGAGCCTAGGGTTTGCCGAAATGGTGTTAAGAGGCGGCGGCAGGATTTCCGCCGCCTCTCAACGCCGGAGCAACATCGTTTCAGTGTCGGCGC